>NW_020174648.1:6380088-6398251 GCF_003031525.2 Neophocaena asiaeorientalis asiaeorientalis
GACCGGGGCACGAACCCGCGTCCCCTGCATCGGCAGGCGGACTCTCAACCACTGCGCCACCAGGGAAGCCCCCCAAGACATTATTTTAGTCCCTTTCCCTTTGCCACATTAAAAAATAAGCTGCAAATTTGAAAAAAAAGATTTATGTCAAAGTTCTATGAGAGTCTAACATTAAAGTAATTGAGAATTATCAAATGACACTGTTGCTTTAGAATACATTAGAAGATTCCCAACACTTTCTCTAATACTTCTCCAATTTCAGGAAGATTCTCACTACTCTTTATACTTTGATTTGATGACAATAACAACCTCTAGTGGAAGATCATTTGTTTATGATATTTATACCTATATACATCATTGCTAATAATTTCAAACTTCATAACAAAGTTGAGGAGTATTTTTCATAAAAAGTATATCCTGTGATCATATTCATAATATCTTATTTCATAAGATAAATGGAGAGTGAGTGATGTTCATTATGTTATTCTCTATGCCGTTTGGTATATTTAAAATTGCATAATAATTTTTAATTTAATTTCACTGTCACTTTGTGCTTTACTTTGGATACATACCCTTCAATCTCTTTTGTGGAACTAATATCTCTCTCTTCTGTATCCCCACAACACCTGGTACATACTTCCTTACAGCACCTATAACACTTTCTTACCTTTAAATTTTTTCATGACTATCTATCTCCACTAGATTTTATCTCTTTGAAGACAAAAACCATGTCTTTTTTTCCCTAGTACTCAAACATTTAGTAGATGTTTATTGTATGAAAAATTGAAAATGCATTCATACATTTGTCTTGGAAATGTTTCTCTTCTCAATGAAACAGAGAACTTAAGTAATATAACAAATTACTGAGTTTCCTGATAATTTATCATAAATTACTTTCTTTGGTTGCAAGCGACAGAAATGTTCTCTGCATAGAGAAAGCAAGCATTTTTTAAAAATTGTATCAACAGTACAATTAATGATCTCTATTAATAATTCTAATTTATCAGCAATCAATGCTTGACCTAGCTACTTTATTAGAAGAAATATATTTGTCTCTATGCCAGTGACTCCTAACTTCTTGCCTCAACATTCACCTTAATAACAAAATCCACCTTAATAACACCTTAATAACAAAATCCCAAATTTATTCAAGATTAGAATGTGCATAGTTAAAAGATTACAATTACTGGACTCCCTTGCAGCTATGTACTCTGGCAAAAGAGAAGTAACTGAGAAATTATCTTCAAAGAAAAGGAATGGGCTCCTCTCCTTTCATTCCTCCTGCTCCCTTGAACATAGATGTGGTGGTTGAATCTAGCAATCGTCTTGAACGAGAGTACAAATGCACACCATAGGAATGGTGAAGTAATGAACTGGGAACAGTTTAGATGAACTGGAAGGAGTGATGAACTGATGACTTTGTAGAACCTCCAACCCACCTGGAACACCAACTTCCAAACTTCATTTATACAGAATGAAACCTTGTATTTTTAATCCATTATTATTTTTTTTATTTTTGGTTTTACTCACTGCAGCTGAACCTAAATCTAACCACTGCTACAATACTTAAACCTTATTTTAAGGTCATACTCCTTCATTGATTCACATGATTTTAGAATAGTTAAAATAGTTTCAGAATACTGTAATTCCTTTAAAATTGAAATTCTTTATTTAGACCCATTATACCTAGGATAACTGATACAGGAAGGTTGGATGAGAATTTCAGTAATGATTTTGTCTTAATAACCATGGCTAAAATGCATGTTTTATGTCAATTTGAGTTTGATATTCTTTTTACTGAAAGTACACTGAATTTTCTCTCTGCCTTAGGGAGGTTGAATTTTCTCATTCAAATTTTACATTTATTTTTCCATAAGGTTTGAATATTCTATATTCATTTATTTCAGGGTTCTACTGTAGTGACTGGTGAATAAAACTAATACAGGAATTGTAAATTTTTTATTTTATAAATTTGAGTTTGCAGTGCTTATTTCCTCCTAAAACCTGTACCTGCAAGTTCTGAAAGGTTTCCACTAACCGTACAGTGGAAAATCTGTGTACTCATTACATTGAGCTAGTGTAACTTGTGAGATATAGTCAAAACATAACTGTTCTCTTGAAATTAATTCAGAGGCGTGATTTTTACCCTCTGCCACTAAGAAGAAAATTCCAGCAAGTCTCATGACTTTTCTGCTCGCTTACCTTACAATCACTTTAAATCACAAAATTCAGCCTCAATCTGACATTTAGAAAGGAAAGCCTTAGAGAAACGGAATGTGGTCAGCTGCTTCTCTCTTTTCTACTTGCTTTCTTCCCTACTCAGTAGCTGCTGTTACTGACTCTCTGGGTTGGAGTACAGGAAACGAATAGGGAAAAGGGAGCAGAAATGTCTTAATTGGCTGGCATTATAGTATGATGACTTTGTATTCTTTGGGACTCACAGATGTTTAAAACTTATTATTTATCTTCAGGGGTTCACATGCTTGACCAATCAAGCCACAGCTCCTCCAATAACTCCTGACATGGGCATATATTCTATTCTTCTTGCTGCCACTTTTCCCTTATCCTCAGATTTCTTGGACATCCACGCCATTCTGTTCTTTCTGTTGGAGCCCAACTGACGTTTTAGTCAGTTCTTCTTGGACAGTAGTCAAAAAGATCTCTGGACTGATTCTTTCTCCCTTGCGTGGCCCACATCTGCTCTGTGGGAAGCTTTATGCATCCTTTGTCCTGACAAATTCTAAGAGAGCTTACTGGTCCCAGTACTATTGGGTATATCTTCTCCAATAACAAAGAACCTGCCAGGCCATCTCTTTCTGGACATCTAGATTTTCCCGGGGCAGGGTGGGGGGGAGTCAGACCTCAGTCCTTTATTCTCCTTCCTTCCCACCACGGTCCTCTGAATAATCCTGTAAGAGTCCACACTCACTAGGCTGGAAGTGAAAGGGCAAGCACCCTCTCCTCCTTTACCTTTGTGAGAGGGCTTAGGATGCACAGCACGGCCTTCTCTAAAGAACGCCTCTTCGCAAATGCAGTCTCACTATCCAGCTGTCTGACCCTTGTGGTTTTTAAGAACCATCTAATCAGTGGAAATTTCTTTGAAATTTCTACTTGGTGGTCTGGTACTTCACTGAAAAATCACACCTGTTGCATTGGAGTGCTTCAGTCACAATTTCCTATGCAACTTCCTGTTACATTTGTTACAGCTTCAGGATTCAAAGAGCCAGGTTTTTCAGATACTTGTTTAACCAAGAGAAAACTAGCATATTTTCCAAAAAATTATGTTTTAAAAAATAAAATCCTTTATTAGAACCACAGGAATATAAGCTGGTGATAACAATCACAAAGTGGTCACTTACATTCAAAGTGAAATTTGGTATTTTTCTCTCTGATCAGTAACTTATCAGTAGTTTCTTTGAATTCCTACATCCTCTTCCCCACTCCACCATGAATACTTTCAGAACTAAGAAACCTTCCTCTAACAAATCCTAAATTCTTCCTCTCAGAGTAAAAAAATCTTTCAGAATACATATTTGGTGGCCCTCTTTATTTCATTATTTTTTTTACATCTTTATTGGAGTATAATTGCTTTACAATGGTGAGTTCGTTTCTGCTTTATAACAAAGTGAATCAGTTATACATATACATAGGTTCCCGTATCTCTTCCCTCTTGCATCTCCCTCCCTCCCACCCTCCCTATCCCACCCCTCTAGGTGGTCACAGAGCACCGAGCTGATCTCCCTGTGCTATGCGGCAGCTTCCCACTAGCTATCTATTTTACGTTTGGTAGTGTATATATGTCCACGGGTGGCCCTCTTTAAAATCAAGCACCTCTTTAAGAATCAAAAGCCCTTCTTGATATATGTGTTGCTGCTTCTACATATTTTAACTTTCTCTTATCTAAAGATTTTCCTTTTTTTCTAAGTGGATAAACAGAAAGAAGAAAAGAAAACGTGCAGGCATATAATAGACTTGTATCTCTGGCATGATTACCTTATTACTTTTTTCTCTAACCAGCATAAAATATAATCACCTTTACTCACCCCTAAAACTCTGACTTTTGAGGGATATTACTTCAAAGTCCTCCCCTTCTTTCTTAGTCAAAGCTTTCCATATATTGACTCGTGGTTTCTTATTTTATGTAATGGATTGTAATCTATTTCCATCAATATTTAATTTAATGCTCAAAATGGACCAGATTTGCCCATGGAGACCTTTCAGGCTGGATTCTGTGATATACACCCCCCATCACCACCATCATTCCTGGAGCACTTTGCTTTCTGGCTCAGCAAGATGTTCCAAGCTTATCTTGCACTTTTGCTGCACCAGTACTGGAATCAGCCAATTCTCCAAGAAGCCTGGTTACAGTTGTGGAGAATGGTATTTAGAAGCCAAAATCTGGGGAATAGATGTGCTCAATTGTATTGGGGTGTTGTTACTCTCAGGCCCTTTCAGTGGACAGAGCTAGGAACTATAGAGGTACAAAACACATATACACTTTTAGATCTATATTTATTTTATATCTATTTATATCTGTCTATCTATCTATCATCTATCTGGATATATAATCATGAATTCACACAAATACCTCCAATAATAAGCCAACACCACAATGGTTATTCTAGTTTTCTCTTTTTCTATCTGATAGTGGGAAACCTGGTTCCAACTTTTTAATGTATTTACTTATGTAATCAACTCCCTGTTAAGTAACACATCTTCCAGAGTCACCACCACTCCCTTTTCCACATAGGTATCCTCCTCACCCGTTCAGGCTCTGACAACAACTCTTGTCTGCCCCTACGATATGAATGTCCTCCTCATACTGCTGAGGCTTTGACTCCTCATGCATGGCCAGTTTACTGTGTGGATCCCTAATAGCCCATTTCAGGCTGCCCCTCTGCATGGGTGCCCTCCTCACTTCAATCAGTCTATGACTATCCATACTAGACAGTCCTCTTATATAGGCACCTCCTTTCACATATGGCCCCCAAACTCCTCTCTGAGCTCTCTGATTCTTCCCAACTCAGACCCAATGCCAGCCTTGCTCTATCCTACCTAATGGCTTTGGGGAGGAAAAGGAAGTAAAAGAAAGAGGAAAAGTCATATATATAGTTTGCAAAGCCACAAAACTGGTTAGATCTCCTAGGAAATGAGGAGAGAGGAGAACTGAGCCTTGGGGGAACTCCAACTTTGACATTTACTTGTCAAAATAATGAGGAGGAACAAAAAAAGTACAGTGTGAAGAAGGATCCAGAGATGGGGTAAAACCAGGAGAGAGAAGTTTCTTGGAAGCCAAAGTAGAATGTGTTCCAAAAAGGTCAACTGCGTTGAATACTACTAAAAGGTGAAGCATAATGAAGAAGATTTTATCATTGGGTTTAGTGATATGGAGAGCAAAGGTATATTTGATGAGAGTACTACCAGTGAAATGGTGAGGGGAAAAAATGTAATTGGAGTAAATTCAAGATAGAATGAGAGTTAATGATATGGGACAGCACATATGAAAAATTCTTCTGAGTTTTTCTGTAAAGAGGAGTAAAGAAATGGGGGAGTATCTAAAGAGGGTTGTGAGATCAAGAGGGTTTCTTTTATTAATTAAGAGATATTAAATATAGTTATATGTTAGTGTTAATGATCCTACAGGGAGGGAAAAATTGATACAGGAAAGAGATGGGATAATTTTAAGAGCAAAGTTCTTGAATGGGCAAAAGGAGGTAGGACCCAGAGCACAAGAGGAGAGTTTGGATTCAAACAGAAACAGGAACAGTTCAGCCTTCATAATAGGAGGGAAGGTGAAATGCAAGTAGGTGGGTGGAATTAGTGGTGAGAAGCTGTGAAAGTTCCCTTCTGACTGCTGCTTTTTTCTCAGAAATAAAAAGCAAGGTCATCAGCTGAGAGGGAGAAGGGAGGAAGATTCTTGAGGGGAATGGCGTCATCTGGAAGAATGGGAGAGACAAATGACTAGGGAAATGTAAAGAATGGCTGGGTTACACTGAGAATCCACTTGAAACTTGAGGTCATAATTTTAAAGTGAGTCCAGTCAGCATGATGACTTTTTTTCTCTAGCTGATTAGGTGCAGGCACTGAGGAGGTGGGAAGTTGTATTACAGCAGGCTTAGAGTTTTGCCAAGTAAATACCAAAGGAGAGAAGGGCAAGCGTGTTGAGGGTGTGAGCTATGACTGCTCACAGTACAAACCATCTCATGAAAGAGTTTAAAAAGTATTAGCCATATAGGGCTTCCCTGGTGGCGCAGTGGTTGAGAGTCCGCCTGAGCATTTTAGGGACTTCCCCAGCAGTCCAATGGTTAAGATTCCACAATTCCAATGCGGAGGAGCAGGTTCAATCCCTGGTCAGGGAACTGAGATCCTGCATGCTGTGTGGCAAGACCAAAAAATAAAAAATAAATTTTTAATTAAAAATGCATTGTAATAAAAATTTAATAAAGTAGTTTCACCATAGTGACATATGTATATGTGTAGTGATAGATAGATAAAATATCATCTTCTTAACCATAATTGCCAGCCACATTTGGAGTTAATATTGTTTCTGTGTGCAGGAATTATTATTATTATTATTTTTTTTTTTTTGCGGTACGCGGGCCTCTCACTGTTGTGGCCTCTCCCATTGCAGAGCACAGGCTCTGGACGCGCAGGCCCAGCGGCCAAGGCTCACGGGCCCAGCCGCCCCGCGGCATGTGGGATCTTCCCAGACTGGGGCACAAACCCATGTCCCCCGCATCGGCAGGCGGACTCTCAACCACTGCGCCACCAGGGAAGCCCCTGTGTGCAGGAATTATTGACACAAATACTAAATAAATTCAGAAATCAATATTACTGTCATCATCAATATTTTCACTATACAACCATAAGCTCTATAATAAATGGCAATTGTTTCTTATCTCAGAACTGAACGCAGTTTAGGAAATTCTGGGCTAAATTTTTCCCTTTGCATCTAGGAGGCTATTAACCGTTTTGACTCATCTCATCTCTGTTCTGTCTTGAGGCACCAACAGTTTAAATAGCTATTAGGTCAGTAATTTTATTATCTCACTCCAAACATAGTATAAGCCAATAGGAAAATCCATTGGTACTGACTTCGTGAGAATAGTTAGGTGTATATCACAGATGGCTCCACTTTTGACATCCAGATGTACCTTAGGCCTCAGTCCCTTTTAGAACTGCATGGGTCAAGGTCTTTGTATATTCATTCATTGTATATCCTCTTACAAATACTTGAATAACTGCCTTGTGTTGGCTCAGTGGGGGGACAGAAAAATTAATATGCTATGCTTTCTATGCTCAAGAGGTTTCCTCATCAGTAGGCCAGATGAGACATACACACAAATAATTCTATAAAGCAGTTTATGATGAGTATTATACTGTTGATATAAATTGAATCTATAGTTACACAGAGTAATTGTTCCTTCCAGGAATGAACAAAGAAGTCATTAAGGAAGACACAGAGACATGGTATTTCAACTGGGACTTGAAGGATGGCAGAATTTTGAAAGAGAGAATAGAATAAGAAAGTTTCCGGGCAGAAGGCATGTCATGAACAAAGACACGGAGGTAAGAAGGGAAAAAATGGGTGGAAAGAATAACTTTGTTTTTTTTAAGATCTAGTGGTTTATTGGTTTTTGTTTATTTGTTTGCTTTTTGACCACACCACGTGGCTTGCAGGTTCTCAGTTCCCTGACCAGGGATTGAACCCGGGCCTTGACAGTGAAAGCACCAAATCCTAACCACTTAGACCACCAGGAAACTCCCAAGAATAACATGTTTTAGATATCATTTGGCAGCAAGAGCAAAAATCCACTTGATAATGTTTAAATCAGAATTTGCTTAAAAAGAAATTTCTCACAGATTTAAGAATGGGTAGCAAATGTATCTGGGCCACACAAGTGTGTGGAACCAGGAACCAGAAAGTTAAGAACCAAGGTTATTCTTTCCTTCATTCCTATTTTTCATTGTCTATTTCTTTTCTCTTTCTCTCCACCCTGGTGTGTCAGTTTGGATCCTCCAAGAAGTAAACGCCAGAATATGTACATAGGAAAAAGCCCACCTTAGCTCCTAGCACTAGTTTCCAATAACTTATCAGTCTCTGTAAACCATTTCCAATTTCCTGGTATGGAGAATTTGAATGATTCAGTTTGGGTCAAATAAAAAAGCGTCTCTATTTTTAAAAATGCTCAAGTTGGAACAAGGAGATCCGGGAGTATGTGTACAATGCAGGGAATATAGTCAATATTTTATAATAACTATAAATGAAGTAGAACCTTTAAAAATTGTGAATCATTATATAATACACCTGTAACTTATAAGATATTGTACATCAACTATAATTTTAAAAAAGATCTGGGTTTAAACTGTGGATCTGATATACATTGCCCATGTGATTTTCTTAGCTAATAGTTACTCTCTACATGTGTTGCTGCCTTGTCTGTTAAAGGAGGATTAATAATACTTTACAGGGCTATTATAAGAATTAAGCAATATAATAAATATGAAAACTCCTTGAAAATTGTAAAGTCTTATACAAAGCAAAAGAGAAAGGATTAAAGGAAGAAAAAGTAGTCCAGATTCGATAATCAGGGTTTGTTTCTTTTAATAGAGGAATGCATAACAAATCAGAGCAAAGAATAGGAGTCAGAGAATCTGTTAGGAAGCTATACAAATAATCGGTTTGGAAGGATGTGGTCCCAGCTCATGGCAGGGATGATAGGCAGTGGTGGTAATAATAGTAATAGAATTGGGATAAAATAGTATTAGAATTAGGATAGTAATGGAATTAGATAAGAAAGTGGATGGAAAATAATTTTGAAATTTTATGTAATGTAAGCCAACCCATGCAGATTAACCCCTCTTTTGAGTAATCTTCCATACTCTAGATAAATCTATGAAAAAGCGAAGAGACTACATTTCATTCAGGAATACTCTTCCAGAAAAAGAATTAGGCTCCTTGCATATGAAACTCTTAAGAAGGAAAGAAGATAGAATAATGTTAAAATGATACTTTTGAGCCCGAACTAGCCTCCATGTAGAGGGGGAATTTGTTTATGAGAAATATAAGTAGATGGCCAAGTACAATATTTTTGACTGGTACCAAAAACTATCTTGCCCGATAATATATTCTCAACTGGTCATGCTATGGTGGCTAGTGTTTATACTTTGAATTAAAGACACTGAAGGTTTCTGTTAATATGTATATATTATCTTGGAATAATTCAGCAAGGAAAAGTGGCTTGTTATAAGATACCAGCAGGGAAACCCACTAATAAAGAGGAAGATTTTTAATGACACAAACCTTGTTGAAAAATATCACCTTAAAACTAATCAGTTTATCATAGTATCTGTCCTGACACCTAGAATGACCAGAAGGAAGAGCAAAGTAGGACTGGGGAATTTCTTTTTTTTTTGCGGTATATGGGCTTCTCATTGTTGTGGCCTCTCCCATTGCGGAGCATAGACTCCGGAAGCGCAGGGTCTGCGGCCATGGCTCACGGGCTCAGCCGCTCCGCGGCATGTGGGATCCTCCCGGACCGGGGCACGAACCCGTGTCCCCTGCATCAGCAGGCCGACTCTCAACCACTGCGCCACCAGGGAAGCCCAGGACTGGGGAATTTTGCTGCAGAAGCAGAGGATCACGAATGGGCTCAAGCTGAGATTGACAACTTTTGAGAATTGTTGTAACTGTCACAATTCATCTCCCCTTCTTCACCCCTGGCTGCTATGCGTAATATGAAGCAGAACATTGGGAAATACCCCAGGAGAACTGCATTTTAGGTTCTTCTAACAGTAGAGAAGACTAGAAAGATGGAGTTGTTGCATACTGAGATAGGAAAAATTTTAGGAGGAAATAGAAGGGGACAGAATCAGGAGTTTAATTTTTGGATGCATAAAGTTCCAGGTGCCTATTAAATAACCAAATACAGATGTCAAGTAGGCACTTAGATATACAAAGTTGGATTTATGAGACTGAAGTTCAGGAGAGAAGCCTGAAACAGATATATAAATTTGGGATTGCCAGTATAGAGGGACAATATTTAAAGCCATAGGCTAAAAGAGATCATCACAAGAGGGAATAGAAATGGAGAAAAGAATCAAGGACTGATCCCTAGAGCAGCTCAACATTTAGAGGCTTAAGAGATAAGGATGAACTCTCAAAGGAAACTGCAGATGAGTGGCTGGTGGAGTAGAAGGGAAATCAGATTAAGTGTGGGTGTACAGGGAGCCAAATGAAGATAGTGTTTCAAGGAGAAAGGAATTATCAGCTGGAACTGAATGCTGCTGATAGGGTCAAGAAGATAAGGAGTGAGCAATACAGTATCAATCCTGAGTTTCAAGGAAATGAAGACAACTAAGATTTTTTTTGTTTGTCTGTTTGCTTTTAAAATCACAGTGATAGAGGTGATGATTTCTTCCTGCCTTTTAGGTAAATATATGGTACTATCTTAAGATTATAGTCAGAATACTCATTGAATTTACTATAGTTCCCCCAAATAGTCACATTTACTGAGTTCCTTTTATGAAGACCCTGAGATGAGTAAGATATGGGTCCTGACTTGGAAAATCATTGCCAAAAAAAAAAAAAGGAAAAAAAATCACTACTACCATATTCTGAATACATACTATGTGCCCAACACTAGGTAAGGCACTTTACAAATGCTATCTCATTTAATAATAACGACAACCCTATGAGCCAGGTATGTTTTATAGTCATTTTAAAAATGAGGAAACGGAGGCGCAATCAGGTTAAATAATTTGACTAAGTCACTCAAGCACTAACAGTAAGAATAGGAAGTGTGTATGTGTGTGTGTGTGTGTAAGACTTAAAACAACCATTTCTTTAACTCATGGTTTTATGGGTCAGCAATCTGGGCTGGGATTACATGTGTAGCTCTTCTGGTTCAGTTTGACTCATTCACGCATCTACAGTCAAGAGCCTGGCAGCTAAAAGGTCCTGCTTCTGGGGCTTAGCAAGCTGTCAGCTGGGCAGGTGGCGGGACTGAGCCATATGTCTCTCATCCTCTGGCAGACTAGCCTGGGCTCAGCCCATGGACTGTCAAGATTGTAAGAATGAAAGTAGAGGCATACACGGGCTCTTAAGGCCTAGGCTAAGAACTGGCACACAATATTACTTCTACCACATTGTACTGGTCACAGTAAATCACAAGGCCCACATTCAAGGTGTGGGGAACTTGCTCAATAAATATGTCCACAACATCTTGCATTTAGTGGGTGCTCAGTAAATGCTTATCAAACAAATGAAAATAACAATTTCAATCTTAAAGTATATAGACTCCATTCAGTGTAATCAATTGATAAATTTTTTTCCTCATCTGCCTGGGCCCAGAAGCCTCAACCCATCCATTCTTATCTTTGCTTTCAGAATAGCAAATGAGGATCTAGGAAGGAGGAGTAAGAGGCAGCTCCACTTAAAGACACAGTGAAGAATCTCAGCTGGCCCCAAAAAAGTTCCTCTGAAGAGATCCAGGGCATCATCAGAAGGCTAGGCCAGGTACCTGGCCCAAGCCTGGCTACCTGAATTGAAAGCCACATGCCTTACCCTTCACCTATGGGGAAGAAAGACTTTTAGGCCTTTGTGAGGGCAGGGAGACAGCCTCCTTTAACTCTTTTTCCTCCAAAATTTAATAGCTTTATTAAGATTGAAATGATGTAGAATGAAGTGTACATATTTAAAGTGTACAATTTGATACCTCTTGACAAATGTATATATGAAACTATTACCTGTTAAACTATTACCATGATCAAAATAATGAACATATCCATCACCCCAAATTTTCTTTTTTTAATATATATTTTTTTAATAAATTTATTTACTTTATTTATTTATTTTTGGCTGTGTTGGGTCTTCGTTGCTGTGCACAGGCTTTCTCTAGTTGTGGCGAGCAGGGGCTAGCCTACCCTTCTTTGAGGTGCACGGGCTTCTCATTGCGGTGGCTTCTCTTGTTGCGGAGCACAGGCTCCAGGTGAGCAGCCTTCAGTAGTTGTGGCATGTGGGCTCAGTAGTTGTGGCTCGCAGTCTCTAGAGGGCAGGCTCAGTAGTTGTGGCGCACAGGCTTGGTTGCTCCGCGGTATGTGGGATCTTCCTGGACCAGGGCTTGAACCCGTGGCCCCGGCATTGGCAGGCAGATTCTAAACCACTGCGCCACCAGGGAAGCCCCACCCTAAATTTTCTCATTGCCACTTTTTAAGCCCTCCCTCCTGCCTCTCCCTGTCCACCTCTGCCCTAATCAACCTCTAATTTGCTTTCGGTCATATAGGATTAGTTTGCATTTTCTAGAATTTTATTTAATTCTGCTCTGGAAATTGACATTTGTCCTTGGGAGATCAATGTGTGTATGTGTGCCTTAACTGATGATTGTCTCCTAAACCCTTAGAATACCAAAGTTCTTTCTAGATCCTAGACTATGAAGCTGGACTTAGAGTAGAAAGTGTACCCGAAACCCCCATGCCTTTTCCATGGTGTTATTCTAGATTGAAACACACAAGATGGGGAAATGTGCTGCTAGGAGATGCTCAGATCCACAGACTATCAGGAGGGGGAAGGAGGCTGTGGGCTCTAATCTATGATTCAAACAATCCATTAGCAGCAGAAAAATGAAGAGTGTTTTCTAATAGGACAGAGAATGCCTTTCTGAGCAGCAGAGAGCATGTGGGTAAATCTGTAATACATGTGATGCAACACCTCTTACCCTTCATTTTCCCAAATATACCAAGGAAGGCGATTCTAATGAGTGGGTGAGGGAAATCTGAGGTTTGGGGTGTGCCCTACAGAGGGAATACTAGACAGCTCTGGGAGCACGTATGAGCGACATCTAAGGAAGGAAGGCACTGAAGGAATGCTTCCCATAGGAGAAGACATCTGAGCTGCATTTTGGATTAATAACATTTTCCATAAACTGTCTGGCAAAACCAATAGAAATCCTGATGAGCAGAGTTTTTAGGGAACTGATGCATAGATAGGTGAATATATTTCCCCAAAGAAAATATGAAGCATATGGTCTGACATCTGATTTGGCAATATGACAGAATATTTGAAATTGGGACTCTCCAGAAAAAGAGAGCATATGGTCACTCTGAGCGTAGGGTGTAGTTTGGGGGAGGGCTCTAAGGTGTGAGAGGAATAAGCCAAAGAAAAGGTGACTGACAGCACTGAGATTAAGCAAATGTCTAATGTCATCAACGTTGATTGCAGAGAGTTAAAAACAGAGCTAACATATAGAAGCCAACTAAGATCCCCTGAAGAGTTTCTCACCCATTCTCCTCTCTCTGGTGTGACAGATATTAACAGCAGCCAGCAACGCCTACCAGGTAGGCTTTAGAAGTGGGTGATGATAGATTTTGAGGCAATAGTGGACGTGAGGGTCAGCAAAATCAGTGAAGTAGTTGCGAAACAGCCAGCAAATACTGCTGCAAAGATACTGATTTTTCTTTTTTTTTTTTTTTGCGGTACACGGGCCTCTCACTGTTGTGGCCCCTCCCGCTGCGGAGCACAGGCTCTGGATGCACAGGCTCAGCGGCCATGGCCCACGGGCCCAGCCGCTCCGCGGCATGTGGGATCCTCCCGGACCGGGGCACGAACCTGTGTCCCCTGCATCGGCAGGCAGACTCCCAACCACTGCGCCACCAGGGAAGCCCAAAGATACTGATTATACTTCCTCTAAACTCCCACCTTATGACAAATACCAGCATTGTAAGTATTTTACTTAATAGTTTATATGGTCCTCAAATAGAAGAAAAAGACAAAAGATGTTCTTTCTTTTTGAAAGGGAGACAATACTTTTAACCTAAAGAGAAAATGGATTAGGTTAATTGCATTTTGGTACTACCTGCTTGACTTCTTCCTGTACAAGGTATAAACTCCTAAGTGCCTGTATTTAAAATAGTGTACTTCATAGGATAAGAGAAAATAAATTTTAAAAATCTAAGGACTTGAGAAGGGAATCAAAGAGTGAAAGTCAACTAGAAAGCTATTTCAGGGAGGAAGTAATTTGTGAAAATTAAATAACTGGGTGATGGTGACAAAAGAAAGAATGACAGTTCTTGGAGGGGATGATACATTTTCAGAATTTTAGTTTACTTCTTTGAATTTCATGACAGAATGAAGTGATTAATATCATACATTCACGTTGAGGAAAATGGGCATCTTGATAAGAGCAGATAGTTTTAAAAAGAAGAAATGAGATAATCTCTTTGTTTATCAAATTAACAAAAATTTTTAAAAATGATAGTGCTCAGGGACATCCCTGGTGATGCAGTGGTTAAGAATCAGCCTGCCAATGCAGGGGACACAGGTTCGAGCCCTGGTCTGGGAAGATCCCACGTGCCAGAGGAGCAACTAAGCCCGTGCGCTACAACTACTGAGCCCGCGAGCCTAGAGCCTGTGCTCAGCAACAAGAGGAGCCACTGCAATGAGAAGCCCGTGCACTGCAACAAAGAGTAGCCCCTGCTCGCCACAACTACAGAAAGCCTGCACACAGCAATGAAGACCCAACACAGCCAAAAATAAATAAATAAAATTTTTAAAAAATGATAATGCTCAGTGTTGTTGAGGGTAGAAGAATGTAGTCTCACAGATGACAAGTGGGAGCATAAAAGCCATGACTTTTCTGGGAAGCACTTTGGAAAAATATAAGAAAAATCTCAAAAATGAGCAGAGCAACTGATGTAAAAATTCTACTTCTAATATTTATTTTTGGGAAATAATCAGAAAAATGTTCGAGGATAGATCTATAATTTCAATAGTATTGTTTACAAAGCTGAAAATGTCCCAGAGTTAATTAATGAATGTGATGATACTTCTATACATTGTAAAATGTGCAGTCATTTAAAATATCTATATACATATACATGGGAAGAAATTCATAATACTAATAATAAAGTAGGTTCTGAAATAGTATGTATAGTTTGACCTCTCAAATTTTTAAAAATTCTATAGCTGTAGACATGAATGCTTACAAAAAAAAAAATACCAAAATGTTCTCAGTGACAGAATTATGGATGCTTATTCTATTTGTCTTCTTGTATCTTCTATTTTTCTTTAATAAAGATGTACTGTTTATGTAATAACATTTTAATTGAAGTATAATTGATATACAATATCATATTACTTTCAGGTGTACAACACAGTAATTATATATATTCATATATATTGAAATGGTCACTATGATAAGTCTAAAAAATATGGAATGCTTCACAAATTTGCATGTCATCCTCATGCAGGGGCCATGCTAATCTTCTCTGTATCGTTCCAATTTTAGTATATATGCTGTCAAAGTAAGCACTATAATAACTTTTTTTTTTTTTTTTTTTTTTTGCGGTACGCAGGCCTCTCACTGCTGTGGCTCCTCCTGTTGGGGAGCACAGGCTCCGGACACGCAGGCCCAGCGGCCATGGCTCATGGGCCCAGCCGCTCCGCGGCATGTGGGATCCTCCCGGACCGGGGCACGAACCCGTGTCCCCTGCATCAGCAGGCGGACACTCAACCACTGCACCACCAGGGAAGCCCTAACATTTTAATGACCATTTTATGAACAGAAGTATCCTCACTGAAGGTTTTCTCTCCAAAGGATGAGTGCAGGAGTATGAAGATGTCCTGAAGGTGAAGCTGAATGAGAAGTGCATATGTTCAGGAGGGATGTCTAGCAGGAGAAACGACAAAGAACTCTTATATATGCCCCCAAAATGAATAAATGAGCAGAGATATTTTTAGGTCACCATTTGCTTCTATTTTGGGGGGCTTTAAAAATTCTTCATCTGGAGAAATAAGCATTCATAAATTTGGGGGTATGGGATGAGATGGAGTAGGGAAATTCAAATATTTTCTGGCAGCAACTTTACTTCTGTCAATGTTTGTTTATCCCATCACCAAGGGAAAATGGTTCACAATAGTCTCGACCATCAGAAACATCTCAGGATTTCAAAAATACAGTAAGAATAATCATTATTGATGCTTTTGCAGCACTTTTCAAAATGTTAAAAAAAAAATTCACTAACATCAAATAGTGTCTGTAATAAACCTATGAGCCAAATCAAATCAATATGATTCACAGGGTCATCATGAAATGCAGGTTTCCAAACTGCTGACACACAGAAGTATCTGTTTCGGTCAAGGATCTTGGTAGCAGTAATAGAGACCAGCTCTCACCGATTTAAGCAGATCAATAGTGGATTAAAAGGACATTGGGTTATATTTCCATAATCTTTAAAAATGATATTGGGTGGCTTACAGAATTGCTGGGAGGGCTTGAAAAACTAGGCTTGAAGCTAAGCAGGAGGAATAAACCACCCACAGAACTGATCTGATGAGGAAGCTGGCTAGAATAACCAACCGTCCTGGTTTTCCTGGGGCTGAATGGTTTCCAGAGATTCAGAGTTTTCCATGATAAAACTGGGTAAGTGCTAGGCAAACTGTGAGAAGATGGTCTCCCCCTACCCAAGCCCCCAACCCCCCACCACAGCCAGCGCCATGGACATCAGGCACTAGACCACACAGTCTGCCCTTTGGCCACCTCTACATTGGAAACTGTAGATTGCAGAAATGTTTCCTGTCAGTAGGTTAAGAGAGAGAGAGAGAGAGAGGAGAGACTGTTGCTTGTATCTTCAGGGCTGAGTCAAAAGTCCAGTAGATGTCTGATTGAAAAGACTAGGTCACATGCCTTCACCTTAGCTGCAAGGGAGGGAGAGAAAGTGACTATCTGACATCTTCCATTTCCATTATGGGAGGTATCTTTGCTCACCACCAAGATTAACACGGTGAGGAATTCTCTAAGTATAGGAAAGCAGTTCAGGTGGCCCAAATAATGACCAATTTCCACTACAAAATCCAAATTAGTTTTAATTCTCTAATATTATTTATTTAAGAACACTAAGGCAACTGTTTGTCTGGTATATAGTAGTTTCTTTGATTTAAAATTAAGTTTTAAAAGTCAGATTAACAGCATGTTACTGTAATACCACCTTAATTACTTGGCCACAAAATAGTTTATGCCTGTTATAACTTTTACAACTATGTGACAAACATAATCCTATATTTAGGTTGTAAAAAATTTAATCCTTCTGACTTTTGTCCACCACAATGGACTGTTCCCTTTCCATTATTTACCCAGGAAATTTTTTTCTCTCTTTTGTTTTTAATATTTCTAGAGGAGACAAGTGTTTGCCAAGAAGAAATGGATTTGGATGGAAACCTTTTATCGAGGACAAACCTTAAGAAGACTAATGGACAATGAGCTCTGTATAACCCTTTGGCCTTCACTCTTAACGTTTATTGTGATCAAGTGATTTGAGCAAAGGATTTCAAGTCAGTGCTCATATATTTTTTGTAGCTTTTCATTTCTCTTACAGAATGACCTGGAACAAACCCATTGAGATTTTTTGTCTTGTCTTCATATACTGAACTATAAAATGGGAATGCCTGTAGTTAATCAAAGATACAGTTTTTACTGATAGTAAACAACAAAACAATGGACGAAGAATTCTGGTCCTGCCTTTCAAGGTGTAATTGTGCAGTCTTGAGGGTATCACTTAAACTCTGTGTCAGTTTCCCCAATCTATAAATGATAATAATACCTGCACTACCTATTTCAAAATATATATGAGAAAAAGCATTTTTTAAAGTATAGAACAGTGTTAAGTATAGCAAAGTGTTATTATTGAATTACTCTTGCAGCATTTAGTGCTAAAAATGCAGAGTGCTTCCTTTGATTTTATCTAGGAGATATATCTCTGAAAATCAATTTAAAATTATAGAAGCTAATAGATGAGTCCTTTTTAGTTTGTGGTTATCTTCTGCATGGCAGATTTTTTTTATATATAAATGTATTTATTTTATTTATTTATTTTTGGCTGCTTTGGGTCTTCGTCCCTGCTCGTGGGCTTTCTCTAGTTGCAGCGAGCGGGGTCTACTCTTCATGGCGTTGCGTGGGCTTCTCATTGCAGTGGCTTCTCTTGTTGCAGAGCACGGGCTCTAGGCACGCGGGCTTCACTAGTTGTGGCGCATGGGTTTAGTTGCTCCGTGGCATGTGGGATCTTCCCGGACCAGGGCTTGAACTCGTGTCCTCCGCATTGGCAGGTGGATTCTCAACCACTGTTGAGAAGCCCTGCATGCAAGATTTTTTTTTTTTTTTTTTTTTTGGGG
>NW_020174648.1:6398426-6403019 GCF_003031525.2 Neophocaena asiaeorientalis asiaeorientalis
GTTCACGGGCCTCTCACTGTTGTGGCCTCTCCCGTTGTGGAGCACAGGCTCCAGATGCACAGGCTCAGCGGCCATGGCTCACGGGCCTAGCCGCTCCGCGGCATGTGGGATCTTCCCGGACCGGGGCAGGAACCCGTGTCCCCTGCATCGGCAGGCAGACTCTCAACCACTGCACCACCAGGGAAGCTCCCTGCCTGGCAGATTTTTAAGTGGTAATTATTAATGCAGTTTTCTTACACTTACTCTTTCCTCAATGCCATTTTTTCAAAAGTTTTCTGAATTATATTTATAGTCCCTGAAGTCCTGGGGATGCTCTTCTGTGGGGTTTTTTTTTTTTTTTAACCTAAGATGTCCAAGGTATAAGACTGTATACAGGAAACAACCATTAATACAGGAAACAGAAAGTAGTAGAATTGTTCTACTTAAAATAACTGCCCCCTAATGGAGGTATAGAATATAAGCTCCATTTATAATGAGAGGGAACAAATGGAGGGGAGGAGAATCTGTTGAAAGAGATTTGCTTGACAAATATACCATATCTACTTTGTGAAATTACCAAGCACCTAAGGACTAGAAAAGTACTCACATACCCTCTATGAAGAGGCTCCTTTGTTTCCTTTATCTCCAGCCCTTTAAATAGTGTCTGGATAATCTCATATTAACACTCTGGAGCTGTTAATTTATAGATTAAAAACTGCTGATGTAGGACAGCCATGTGATTAATCAAGATACCAGAAATACAAGCAAGGAGGCAAGATACTTATTCTGGCAGCTTCATAACTGGGACTCTTCGGTAGGAAAAAATATCTCAATCCCACTCCTTTATGAAAGTTCTTTCTATATCTCAGTCTTCACTGTCTAAACCTAAATAGAATTCCTTTCTATTTTTAATCCCCTTTCAACAAAATGAAAGCTGAATTTACACACCAGTTTTTGTCTTTTATCCATCAACACTTTAGCTGAAGAGAAACTACACTGCCTGTTAATCTCGAGTGGGATAAACCCTTCTGACTTTTCCCTCACACCTACTCCAAGTGTGTTTATCACAGAAGTCTGGCTTAGGCAAATAGTTTGATTTGCAGAGATGGTACTGCCTATTTCTCTGGGTGACCTTGAGCAACCTCTCAGATTCTTTTCCTAGAGAATGTGATATTGTTAATAAAGAACTATGTGATCTGTCTTGCCCATAATAATTTTTTTGTTGGTTGATTTCTTGATTGCAATGCAGAGCTTAGATTCACAGTACTGAAAATAATAGATCTATTTGTAAAGTTAAGCATTCAACTCAGGATTGTTTATAACTAAGAATATGAAGGAATTTGACTTAGTTCTTCATGAGACTAAAACATGCAAAATCCTACACATTAATACAAGTAAAATGCAAATGATCCCACACTATGTCCTGAGGGAACTATAAAAATGTATAAGAAATAATCCCTGATCTCAAGGATATTACAGCCTAGTAATGACTTGTTACAACAACTTCTGACACATTTTAAAAGATTCAATACAATTGAGAGTACTCGCTATGTAGAAGGCACGGTAAAAAAAAAAAAATTACTATTGCAGTATCCTAAATAATATCTCTGAAATGTTGTGATTATCAATTAATTTTCTGTCCTTGTTTTTAAAAAAAAATCAACAAGTTTTACAAGATATTTAAAACAAAGAAGAGTCCTCAGTCCTTTCACTGTTTCCAAATAAAACGACTTTCAACTGTAGGTGATTTTCTTCATATGTACCTCCATACTTTACATAACATGCTTGTATTGCTATATCATGTTCTTTCAGTTGTAGGTATTCTCTGTTGTCTTCCCTCACTCCATCACAATTAAACACATACACACACAGTCAGTTCCCATTCCTCATCAACACAATATATTGACTAGGTAAGTGTATAATGTTTATATTATTATGAGTATATATGTTTTCAGAACAGTAGTCAACTATGATCATTTTTGCAAAATGTTTTGCTTTCTCTGGAGTTAATAATTTTCATTTAAGTTTAGTTAATTTTCTAATCCTTAATTCAGTCAAACTGTCTGTCAGGTATTTAAATTTATTAATGTATACTATTAATTTCATTTTCCTAAATATTTCTGTCCGAGGGCCTCTGACCTACTCCAGCTTGGACTTGTTGCATAACTAGCAACCTAGGATCTCCCCTGACGAACATCTTGGAGATTCCTTTCACTTCTCTCCTACAACAGATGTCCTGTTTTGATGGAACACAACGTTCATTAAGTTCATGAGAAAGGATATATATAAGGGAAACAAATTTTTTGAGACATTGCATGTCTGAACACATCTTTTTTCCCCCCTCTACATGCATACTGAGTATAGAATTCTAGGTTGGACATAATTTTCCTTCATGATTGTGAGGCCATTTCACCATTGCTTTCTGCCTTCTAGTATTGCTTCTGAAAAAGCAAAAGACATTCTGATT
This sequence comes from Neophocaena asiaeorientalis asiaeorientalis, assembly GCF_003031525.2. Lineage (NCBI taxonomy): Eukaryota > Metazoa > Chordata > Mammalia > Artiodactyla > Phocoenidae > Neophocaena > Neophocaena asiaeorientalis. The sequence goes on from NW_020174648.1 coordinate 6,400,873, forward strand.
CTTGATCGTTTGTATGAGACCTCCCTTTTTTTTTTTTGGAAGTTTATAGGATCTTCTCTTTGTCTCCAGTGTAAATTCATGGTCATGCGCCTGGGTCTGATCTTTTTCCATCCCTGGTCATATATACTCAGTGACATCTTTCAATCTGAAAACTCATGAGCTTCAGTTCTGGGAAATTTTTATAAATCATCTTGTTATTCCTTCTCAATTGTTTTCTTATTTCCCTCTGTCTGGAACTCCTATTATTCAGTTGTTGGACCTCTTGGACTTGTTCTCTGGATTTTTTTTTTTTTCCTTCTCTCTAATTTCCTAGCTTTTGCTCTTTTTGCTCTACTCTCTGAAAGATTTCCTCAACTGGATCTTCCAAACTTTCTGTTGAGATTTTCATTTATGCTACCACGATTTTCATTCCAAAGAATAATTTTTGCTATCTGAATATTATTTTTATGTAGCATCTTGTTTCATAAATGTCATATCTTCTCTTGTATTTAAGTTTTTTTCTCTTTGCCTAGTTGCTATCTCCTCAAACTTTCTTTCTTGTATTTATTCATTTTGGTTTTTATCTTTCTGTTATATGATTTCTTCAACTTTCTGGTACTCAATTGCTTTTTTGCTCATATTTAAGAGTAGGACACTGAAAGCTGATTGAAAGCTTTGAGCATGTCAACTCTGAGTTCTAGTGTGAAATGATATGGCTGATTTGTTTGTTAAGGAATCCCTGAATTTTTATCTTTAGCTTTATTTATGGACTGGTCTGATCCCCAGAGAAGGATCTTCCAGTCTCCTGCCTAGAAGGTCTAGGCCTCACTGCCAGTATTTTGGAGTCAACTGTGGTAAGAGGACTTAGGCCTCACACACTCACATTCTCCCATGTTTGGTACAGTACTCCACATTCAACTGTGACTGATGACCCTCAGATCAGAGACCCTCTGTTTTACCCTGTACAAAGAAAAAGGCTCTAGTCTTTTGTGGGAGGCAGGGAGTAGATAATCAATCAGCAGCATAGAGTGAGAGATAAAATTTAGCTATCTGTTTCTTCATTATCTTTCAACTAATATTCCTTTTTTAACATTCCCCCTACTTTTATTTCTATTTCCAGAGGAACCTGGTCCTGCTAATTCGTGGCTTTTTAAGCATTTCTGCAATGCAAATCAGTTTAGTTCTTGGCTTTCTCCCTGCTAGTTTAGGAATCCGTTTTCACTGGACTCCTCTCAGTAACCACCAATCTATCCGCTTCATAGCATACGAAATGTCATTAATTTTGTTTATTCTCCTGTTTTCTAGCTTGTCAGTTTATGGCCTTAAATTTTTTTTTTAACTAAGTTTTAGTGAAGTTTCAGGAGGGAGCAAAATTAGATGCATATGCAAAAAGGTTCTCCCTTTTACTGAGAACCCCCCATTTATTTTTTTGCCGGGAGACTAGTGAATCAAAGGAATTTAATCCAAACCAAAATCATGAGAGAGACACCATCAAAGGCTAACATAGCTCTCCTCTTGTTCCAGTAGGCCGTTATGAAGAGAAAAAAATGGCATGTTGCTCCACACAAAAAAATGAAAGCCCATTAAAATACGGGTAGGGTGGGCTTCCCTGGTGGCACAGTGGTTGAGAGTCCGCCTGCCGATGCAGGGGACACGGGTTCATGCCCCGGTCCAGGAAGATCCCACATGCCGCAAAGCGGCTGGGCCTGTAAGCCATGGCCGCTGAGCCTGCGTGTCCAGAGCCTGTGCTCCACAACGGGAGAGGCCACAACAGTGAGAGGCCCGCATACCACAAAAAAAAAAATATATATGGGTAGGGTGAAGCATTACTAACCAATGACATATTTCCTCCCACAACATTGATTTAGTACTATTAGTAAAAATTAATGCCTGCTTTTTTATTAAAATACTTTATTTTTAGAACAGTTTTAAGTTTACAGAAAAATTGTACAGAAAATACAGAGAGTTCCCAAATACCCCCTCTCTACCCCCATACAGTTTCTCCTAATATTAACATCTTGCATTAGTGGAGTACATTGTTACAATTGATGAACCAATATTGATGCACTATTAAAGTCCGTGGTTTCCTTTAGGGTTCATTCTTTGTGTTGTACAGTTGGGTTTTTTTTTTTTTTTTTTTTTTTTTTTTTTAAAAAAGCAAGGCCCTG
>NW_020174648.1:6403038-6594214 GCF_003031525.2 Neophocaena asiaeorientalis asiaeorientalis
TTTTTTTTAAGTTGGTTTTTTTTTTTTTTTTTTTTTTGGTTTTGAAAAATGCATAGCCTCATATATCCAGCACTACAGTATCATACCAAATAATTTCATCACCATAAAAATCCCCTTTGCACCAACTATTCAATCCTTCCTTTTTCCCCTCTCCAAATCACTGGCAACCACTGATCTTTTTACTATCTCTACAGTTTTGCCTTTTCTAGAATGTCATATTGTTGATATTATACAGTATGCAGCATTTTCACACTGGCTTCTTTCACTTAACAATGCACATTTAAGGTTTTTCATATCTTTTTGTGGATTGATAGCTTATTTCTTTTTATCGTTGCATAACAACCCACTGTATGGATGTACCACAGTTTGTTTATCTACTCACCTATCAAAGAACATCTTGGTTGCTTCCAAGTTTTAGCCATTATGAATGAAACTGCTGTAAACATTTGTGTATATGTTCTTGTGTGGGCATGAATTTTCAGGTTATCTGGGTAAATACCTAGGGCATTATTGCTGGATTAGATGGTAAGATTATGTTTAGCTTTTTAACAAACTGAGGAACTGTCTTCCAAAGTCGCTATGCCATTTTGCATTCCCATCAGAAATAAATTAGAGTTCCTGCTGTTCCTCATCCTCGACAGCATTTGGTGTTGTCAGTGTTTGGAATTTTGGCCATTCCAATAGATATGTAGTAGGACCTCATTGTTGTTTTAATTTGCAATTCCCTAGTGACATAGGATGTTGAGAATCTCTTCACACATGCTTCTCATATGTATATCTTCTTTGGTGAGATGTCTGTTCAGATCTTTTGCCCATATTTAAATTGGGTTGTTTGTTTTCTTATTGTTGAATCCTAAGTGTTCTTTGTGTGGGTACAAGTTCTTTATCAGGTATGTGTTTTGAAAATATTTTCTCCCAACAGATGGCTTGTCTTTTTATTCTCTTAACAGTGTCTTTCACAGAACAGTCTTGAATTGTAGTGAAGTCCAACTTATCAGTTTTTTCTTTCATGGATCCTGCTTTAGGTGTTATATCTAAAAAGTCATCACCAAACCCAAGGTCATCTAGATTTTCTCCTATGTTATCTTCTAGAAGTTTTATAGTTTTACATTTTAAATTTAAGCCTGTGATCCATTTTGAGTTAATTTTTGTGAATGGTGTAATGTCTGTGTCTAGATTCATATTTTTACATGTAAATGTCCAGTTTTTCCTGTACCATTTATTGAAAAGACTATTTTTTTTCTTTTGGATTGCCTCTGCTCCTTTATCAAAGATCGGCTATATGTGGGTCTATTTCTGGGACCTCTACACTTTTCTGTTGATCTACATGTCTATTGTTCATCAATACCACACTGTCTTGATTACTGTAGCTTTATAGTAAGTCTTAAAGTCAGGTAGTGTCAGTCCTCAAACTTTTTTCTTCTTCAGTATTGGGTTGGCTATTGAGTCTTCTGCCTCCCCATATAAATTTTAGAGGAAGTTTGTCAATATCCACAGAGCAACTTGCTGGGATTTTTATTGGGATTGCATTAAATCTATAGATAAAGTTGAGAAGAAGTGACATCTTAACGACATTGAGTGTTCCTATTCATGAACATGTAGCTTTCCTCTTATAGATCTTACACATATTTAGTTAGATTACACCTAAGTATTTCCCTCTCTCTCTCTCCACCCCCTCCCTCAATTTGTGCCAAAATAAATGATGTTTTGCTTTTAAGTTCAAAATCCAATTATTCCTTGATAATATGTAGGAAAACAATTGGCTCTTGTATATTAACCCTGTATCCTGCAACCTTGCTATAGTTGCTTACTAGTTTCAGAAGCATTTTTTGGTTGTTGATTCTTTGGGATTTTTGTACATGAACAATCATGTCATCTGTGAACAAAGATGGTTTTATTTTCCTTCCCAATCTGTATACCTTTTAATTCTTTTTCTTGTCTTATTACACTTGTTAGGACTTCTATTATGATGTTGAATAAGAATGGGGAGAGGAATTCTGATCTGGGGAGAGGTTCCATGAGTAATTTAATCAGTCCCTGAACTAATGAAACCAGCATGCCTACAACTCATACTGTGGAAATATAAAAAAAGCAATCTGAACTGCACATGCACTATTGGCATGGAAGCAAAAGACTCTCACTCCCTTTCACCACCACTCCCAAACTTCCCAGCATGATTTATATGGCATCAAGCAACATTCAATATCTAGGTGAGGCCTCAAGCATGCTACTACAAAATAAATGGCTCAAGCTTGGGGCATTTTATTGGAGGGGGGGGAGCGGTTATGGAAGATTTATCCAGTAACTTAAATCTCTGTGAGTAGGAGGTTTCTCCACATAGAGACAAGTAAACAACATCCCATTTAGTGGACTGTGCCTTAGAATAGCATGAAACTGGCAGGAGATGACATAGATAATGTGACCATACAAACCAGTTTGCCTGAGGTAGTTTTTGCCTATTGTCTGAGTGTAATTATTAATAGTGTCCCCTTCATTATCAAAATTGTCTCAATTTGGGAGATAAACTATATGGTCACTCTACTTACAGGGGAAGTGAGAACAGTGAAGAAAGACCCCATATGCTCAGAGAGTTCTCCAGAAAACCCTATGCTTACTCATGTAGGCTACAAGAGTCCCTATTTTTAAAAAGAAGAGAAAGAGGTCATACAGTTTGGTTAAACATTCATACATGCATTAATAACAGGGCTTCCTGAAATCAGACATGCTATAGCCATTGTTGCTCAATAGCTGTCAGAGGCATTTTAAGCTATCAAATGGCTTTTAAACTAGATTATCTCATATTTCCCTGCTCGCTTTCACCCTGCCTGGAAAGTCCCTCTGAATTTAGAAGTCCTTTACTGGTCTTTGAGAAAATTTCTATGCTCTGAGGAGCCAAATGTAGCAATAACCTGCTTCAGACCACAGGAAGACCCCTAGATATTTAGATGATCTAATAGTTTATGTTTAGAACTAGGTCACAACATTTCTTTCCCATTCAGGGCCTCCTTCCTGTTACAAGTTTGAATATTAAATAGAGTCCTCAAAAAATAAATAGAGTCCTCAGTGGGAGGAACTACCTAGTGGATGGCAGAACAAGTCCATCAACAAATAATTTTTGAGCAACCTCTATGTAGGTCCTTGAGTATATTGTCCTTGGGTACAAAAGCTGGCAATATAGTCAATCAATCAATATATTAAACAATTGCTTTAAAAGACCATATTACCCAAATGGTATTGTGGAAGTACAAAATAACCTGATAATTTATGCAGTTTAGAAATTAAGCACAAAAGGAATTAGAAAAAAGGGAGCTGAATTTTTTAATAAGTATTGGAAGAGATTTGGTTTAATGAGAGGACAGATTGTGTGTGTGTGTGTGTGTCTTGGTAGTAAAGTAATGAGAATATCTTTTAAGTACTCAAATTAAAATAGCACCTCTCAAGTTAAATTGGAGCTATCATGTTGACATTTTGAAGAAAAGTAGTGATGCGAAGCAGAGTTGTACTATTCATAAACTTCTAGATACCATAAATCTAGCGCTATTTAAAGAAATGCAGGAAGGAACTATAGTAGGAAAGGGGCATAAGATATTATTTTTTAAGGCAGATTAAGAAAACCAACTAGATCTTTTAGAAACTAAAAAATACCTTAATTGAAATGAAAAACCCAAGGGAAAATTACTTAATCTAGCTGATACTCATTTATAAAAAGAGCTTCATGACTGTGTCAAAGGATTATGTGGTAAATGTAGAAATAATGTATTTTAATCTGAGTTATTAGTTCTAGGCAATAGAAATCAACTCTGGCTGATTCAAATAGAAAAGGAATTTATTGAAAAGATGTTGGATAACTTATAGAATCTACTGGAGAACTGGAGAACCAGACACTGGGATACCTAGCCTTAAGTGATGCTCACAACAACTCGGATTGGTATAGTGAGGGCACTATTCCTGCTTACACAAAGCAACATTTGCAACAACCTGCACCACCAATACTATTAACACCAGACACTGTGTCACCAAAAGACAATTCTACCACTCTGCTCCAGGGAGTTGATCTTTCAGCAATTTCCCCTGAGTTTCTCATAGTCTCATTACCACTAGCACCTGCTAAATGTTCTAGGAGAGTGCCTCTGATTGGTGCCATAAATGCAAAGGGTGCTGAAAGAGCAAGTATCTGGAATAGTCAGCTTCTTTAATATAAGATGGAAGCCCTGTATATATACAAAAGAGCTTCAAATACTAGGCAGCCAAAAAGAAAAAGGCAAATGTCACTGCAATTCGCTCTTGTAACTGCCCAACAGACACAAACATATTTCTTCCTATTCTTATTCCACTAACTACTTCTGCTCAATATACTGCAATATATCCTTCAACAACTGAAAACATGTTCTCCATCTCCCCAAAATGGGGACATCATCAGTTGGTGCAGGGGGTGGTAAACAATTTTTTGTAAGTTGTTCTTGTAAGTAAAGTTGTATTGGAACACAGCCATTCCCATTTGTTACACATAATCTATGGCTGCTTATGTTCTGCAATGTCAGAGTTGAACAGTGGCAAGAGACTGTATGTCTCACAAAGCGAAAAATATTTCCTATCTGACCATTTACAGAAAAAGTTTACAACGATTGAATTAGTTCATCCAACTTCAAGTCCACAGCTCCTGAACAATGTCTATTGTTCCTTTAATCCTATCATTATTCCATCACAATATTCAGTAACCTCTAGACTAATTTATAAAGACAGATACCAACTACACATCCAATATAAAATAGTGGGGAAATAGAGAGAAAATATTTTAAAATAATTTTAAAAGATAAATATATACTTTATTACTTAACTCAACAATTGTTCATTTTTCTAAAAAAGATTTTTTTTGATGTGGACCATTTTTAAAGTCTTTATTGAATTTGCTACAATATTGCTTCTGTTTTATGTTTTGGTTTTTTGGCGCTGAGGCATGTGGGATCTTAGCTCCCGAACCAGGGATCAAACCTGCACCCCTTGCATTGGAAGGTGAAGTCTTAACCACTGGAGCACCAGAGAAGTCCCAACAATTGTTTATTGAATACTTACCATGTGAACTCTTCTATACACTGGAGTTACAGCTGTGAACAAACTTTCTATTAGGAGTGACAGGCAATAAATATCGTTTAGATAGTGATGAGAAGAAAAATAAAATGGGTGGGGGAAGGAAATACATGGAAGAGCAATAGAGTTGCAGATTTAGACAGGGTAACCAAAGATGGCCTTGTTGAGAAGTTGACATTGAATAAAGACCTAAAAGAGATGATGAGATGAGATAAGATATGAATTATGCAGGTATGTGGGGAAGAAAAATTGAGACAAGGGGAACAGCAAGCACTGAAGCCCTGAGGAAGAAAAATGGTGATGGTGAGAGTAATAGAAGATGAGATCAGAAGGAGCTAGATGATGTAGAGTCAAAAAGTCATTATGAAGGACTTCCCTGGGGCGCAGTGGTTAAGAATCCACCTGCCAATGCAGGAGACATGGGTTCGATCCCTGGTCCGGGAAGATCCCACATGCCGTGGAGCAACTAAGCCCATGCACCAGAACTATTGAGCCTGCGCTCTAGAGCCAATGATCCACAACTACCGAAGCCTGCGCACCTGGAGCCCGTGCTCTGCAACAAGAGGAGCCACCGCAGTGAGAAACCCTTGCACCACAACGAAGAGTAGCCCCCCACTTGCCGCAACTAGAGAAAGCCTGTGCACAGCAATGAAGACCCAACACAGGCAAAAATAAATAAATAAATAAATTTTCTTTAAAAAAAAGTCATTATGAGACCTTTGACTCTTTCTCTGATGTGACACAGCAGGGGAGAAAATACAGATCTATGCTACAGTTCTTCTTCCTGAAAATGGTCATGAGAACATAGGAGATATTTATGAACTTCCTTCTTAAAGGAAGACTGCACATTCTCACTGCCTTTAGCCAGATATTCACCAGATACTCATCCTTCATACCTGAAAGATCTGAATCTTTGGTGGTCCTGCCTGTATAATTTGCTGTAGTCTTCCATTACCTTATACCTCTGAATATGTCAATAACAGAAGGAGCTCCAAATGATCACCTGGTCTCCATCTATACTACTCCTGTCCCTATTTTGGAGTAGCAATCCTTTTTTCCCCGATATCCCAAATCAATTACCTCAATAAACCATCATAATTCGCCTCCCCTTTTTTTTTGTCATTTGGACCAGTGTTAAAAGTGACCTGAAATGACCAGATAAGCGTCTGAGTTTCAGATTTGATTTATTTACTGTTGTATTCCCTGGTAGAAGCATTCTTCTCTTGCTTTCTCAGACTAATAAATAATCAGAGCTCAGAACTGTAGGTACAGGAAGCAAAAACATTTTGAGGAGACTATTATGAATTCATTTAGAAGATATTTATCAACAACTGACATGGACTCTTTAAAACTATCAATGCTATAAAGTAAAAACAAAGAAGCTGGGGAAATGTTCTAGACTTCAAAATGTTAAGAGACATGACTACTAAGTGTGATGCAAATTCCTAGATTGGCTGCTGTTTCAAATTTTTTAAAACAGCTATAAAAACATTATTGGGACAATTGAGGAAATTTAAAAATAGACTGGATATATACAGCAATGTGAATTATTCTGAGTGTGAAAATTGCATTGTGGTTACATAGTGTATGTATCATAACTGATGCATGTTGAATTATTTAGGAAGGAAGTGTTCTGATGTCTCCAACTAACCCTCAAAGGAACAGCAAAAAAAAAAAAAAAGCATGTGTATGTGTATATGAATAGTGGAACTGAAAGAGAAGTAAAGCAAATGTAACACAATGTTGACAATTACTGAATTTAGGTGTTTATGAGCTCACTCAGCAAATACTTGGTTGGATGGGAAAAGAGGCTGAGTTTCATCTATAGTATTGGACATTTTGTCTACCTGATTATTGAGATCTTCCTCTGAAGTGGGCATCTTCAGTGAGCATTCTCATGGGACATAAATATTCTAACATTCCCGGCCCATTCTGAGAAATGTGCCCTCATTCTGCTTTTCTAAAACTCTTTGTAAGCCACTCTTCAATTATTTTACTTCCAAGTCTCTGACTGTTCATCACAACTATTAGTTATTGTCCATGAATCAGTGTACATATTTACCTTGTCACCTCTTTTTCTAAGCGAAGTGAACAATGCAATGACCTGCTTAAAATTTAATTGATGGGGGTAGGAGGGGTTCTCTCTTCCACTGCCTTTCAGGACCACCTCTAAATGGAGGTGTAGCCTGATCTTACTCCCTAAAATCCAGTCATGTATCCAGCTGAAGACATCACCACTTGGATGAATAATACATGTCTCAAACTCAATTTGTTCAAAATTAAGCCTCTGATCTGTTCTTCTGGCTGAATAGAACTGTAAGCCTTCTGGTTGTAAAACCTGAATATATGTAAGCCAGGATGGGATTTTTTTTTTTCTCTTCAGTGAATGATCATAGAGAATTCCACATGAAGCCCTAGGTATGGGCTAAGGAAAAAGCAGCAGAAAATGCTTTAAATGTCACTTACTTTGCTTGTTCATGGACATACATAAACCACTTTCTCTTGATGATGGAATGCTGCTGGGAACATCAGACTTTATGGCTTGGTTTATGGAGGGCTCCTCAGAATTCATGGCCCCCTGGTATCGTATGGTCAGATATTCAGTCTCTATAAGAGACCGGTATCAAAACAAGAGTTGCTTATCAAAAGTAGAGTAGCTACTTGCCAAAAAGAGTGTAGTTTTTCCTCCCAAAATATAGGATGCCTCCATTTTGATTCCCCTATTAGAACTTTCCATCATCTCCATACAGCTCCCGACCTGCCTTGATCAGCTAGAGAAACTCCTCTTGCTTGGAAGCCCTCTCAAAGCTGAGAACCTTTTGCGTTAACCTGAAAATGGGTCAGAGCAGCATACTCACGTGGCATATGTTGCCTCTAAAATCCGAGGGGGCTCACCAACCAGTGTCTCTTTCTTAGTGGTAGGTAGAGTAGCAACCTGATGTTCATTTTAGAGGAAATATCCCAACTTATTGACGCTAAAGTGCAAGCAGCTCTGTGCCAGTGGTGCTCAAAGTGCATTTGATTATGTCATATAGAGAATGTGCCAAAGTTTGTTAGGAGAATCACACCAGGACTTTAAAGCAAAACAAATCTATGCTCTCTTATTAAAAATTATATAATATATTATATAAGATATAATATATTGTATAAAATATAATTAAAAATACATGTATATATGTGTCACTTTTTAAAGAAACAGCCTGTGGCTTTCTATACTGAGCCTTAGTAGATATTGATCCCTGGTGGGTACTGAATGCATGCCCATGAGACACCTGTATTCATCATAAACTTAATATTATCTAACTAGACATAAAGTCAAACGTCAGCACACCATCATCAAGTGAAAACAATGTAAACAGAACTATACCCAAGCAGATCCCAAACTCACAAGGAAGTTATACGAACAGGTGGTTCACACTCCCAGCATGATGTTTCTGACTTCACTGTCATACCTCTCACATCCCACTTCTGTGGCCTCATGGTTATTTGCTTCTGATCATTTGCCTGCAGAGGGGGAAAAAAAAAATCTAAGAAAGTTTATAGAAAGTTCTGTACGATATGGTAGCTCTTGCCCTAAAAGGACTTCTGTGACATTCAGCTCCATTTAGGTAAACCCTGAAGAGCAGCGTGAAAGAAGTATCTCCCTGTGAGAAAACTTCAAGAACTATAACTTAGTGGATACTCTGCTTCGTGCAACTGAAAGCATTTTATATGATATGTATTTTCCATATAACACTGCTGCAGACAAAAGAGCTCTGTAAGTCAATAGTATGATATCCATTGGATTTACAGGTCTTGTCTTGCATCCCATCACTCAGAAGCAGTTGGTACTGATCTTATAGAACAGTAACATGGCTATTAAAAACTCAGTTTCCTGGCCAACTGGGGGATCATGCTATATTGAGATGTGAAGATGGTGTGGTCCTACAGGATGAAATAAATTCTCTAAACCTTTGATTAATATATGATGCACTGGGAATTCCCTGGTAGTCCAATGGTTAGGATGTCGTGCTTTCACTGCCAAGGGCTTGGATTTGAACCCTGGTTGGGGAACTAAGATCCCACAAGTCACGCAGTGTGGCAAAAAAATATATATATATATACACACACACGTATATGGAACCAAAATGGTAGAAATGGTGGTTATGCCGCCCACAGTTTAACCAGTGACCCTTTCACAAAGTGTTTCTTTCCTGTCGCCATGACTTTGGGTTCTGCTAGTTTAGCAGTTTTAATAATTAGGGTAGACGTACATCCTTCAGGGACATAAGAATTTTGTGAAGTGGACAAGTAGAAATGTCTTTTAATCAGAAAATAAAGAATCACAATTTAGGTGAGAAGATAGGACTAGAGGCAGCAGTTTGAGAGTCATCAGGTATCAGATGTAAAGGTGTAAGAGAGGATTAATCCTCTGAAGGAGAATGCAGACTGAACAGCCAGCCAAAGACTGTGCCCTGGGAAATCCTGCAATCAGAGGCTCGATGGAATGAGAACAGACTGATGCAATTGTAATAAAAATCAATGAGACATTTCTAGTTTTAAGTGTTATCTGGCAGCCCCTGACTCAGCCTCTCCCAACTGCTGCCTACATTAAAAGACAAAGAAAAATGATAAAATGTATACCAGTGCAGAACATGAAGACTGACAGGTTGCTGACTGCCAAGAGGAATTATCCTGATTTATGAGGCCAATGGAGTTGAATTCAGAAAAACATTTGGTGGCCCACCCATAGTCTGCTTCATGAGTCAGAGCAGATTCAACCCTCTGAAAATAGGTAGGATGTCTGGGCATCCTTCCCCCATTGTTGGCTTGGTGACTCAGAAAGCCAGGATCCATACAGAGCTGCAAATTGAGCAATCAGCCCTCTTTTGCCTACAAAATCCCATATCATGCTTTTTGGTTATAGTACTGTTAGAGGCTAGCATCTTTCTGTGTATTTCTGAAGACTGCGACTTCCAAAGTTCATTGGGAAAGGATGGAGTGGGAATGGAGAAGCAGGTAGTGGTCCATTGTGGCCTGGCAGATTTGTCCCTATGAACAAAGTCTACAGACAGAGTGCTGGTCACAGTGTTTTCTGAGCTGATAGCAGATCATGAATTCCGTTGGTTTGTTTTGTCAGAGAATCAGTTAGTTCCTATCCCTCAGGCAGTAACATTAGTTCCACAATGTCCCATCGAAGTATAGCAGAGCAAGGTAAGAAGAAACACTGGGGCTACGCTGGACGTGGGCATACTAATCTGGTCTCTAGCTAAAGATCTAAGAGTAGAGCCAAAGGAAATCCATACTTCCGCCTGGGCATATGAAGAGTATACTGCCTGTAGATGAGAAAACAAAGAGCGGAGAAAACTGTCCAAACTGACTTAAGGTCTTAATAATTTCCACCAAATCTAGCACTATGAAAAGCTATCATATGTTCATGTGTTTTATTTCCTCAGGTTAGCATTCCTGGTTTTGTCTCCAGCACCTACTAACTAAGGTCAATCTTGCCTGACAATCTTTGAAAAAGATCCAGTTCTTGGTTCACCTTACCTCACAGATTTCATGTTTCAGATTATTGTCTGCTTCTCAAGACTGCAAAGCTCTTAGACTTGGGTTACCTTTTGCTCCCTACCCATAGCTAGTGGCCAGCCCTGCCTACTGGCATACAACTTGCCTCAAATCCTGGGAACCCTGGTCCATATCAGATACCCAAGCCCTTTTCTCACCCAAGAGAGATATAAAAAATAATATAGAAAAAGGAAAATGAACATAGTCCAGAAGATTCAGAGTTTTACTTATCTCTGAAAGTGATTTTCATTTACAAAACTGTTTGACACCCTCAATAAGAAAGCAAGAAGTCATGGCCTGTCCAAAACATATTCAGAAGGACAAAAGAAGAGAAGATGAGATAAAACCCAAACTGAGAATTATGAGTATGTCTGAAGAGTAACCCAAAAGAATTTGGACAGAAGTAATAGTAAATCAAAGACAAATTGAATAAAAATGTCCAGACCTAACAGAAGGCTTAAAAATAAATTAATGAAATTAATGGAAGAAGACTCACATCTAGACATACCTTGGGAAAAAAATTAGATAACAAGGATCTTATAGGCATTAGGCAGACTAAAACAGACTACTTATAAATGACCAAAAATCTGGTAGTCCTCATGTAGAGCTTCCACTATAACAGACTTTTTAACAAATTTGCAGGGATACAATTTGAAATCCAAGCCATTGTGTAAGTATGAACCAAGTGTGAGCCAATGTGTTCATGTGTAACGGCAAGAGAAAAATGAGAGACTTCAGAATAAGCATACCATTCGTGTTCGCTTCTTTAAGGAAATCTTAAGTATATATTCAGCTAATTAAGAAAGAAATCAAAATAAGAGTTCCAAATGAGGAAGTTGTGCTATAAAATATGGGCAGTGGACATTAAAGCCCATTAAACTTCATTCATTCATTCATTTAACAAGTATTTATTGAGCCATTGCTATGTGATAAGTGTTGGAAATGCAACAGTGAACAAAACTGTTGTCCAGGAGTTAGTGGGAAACAAAGAAAATTCAACAAGTAATTATAATCATCAATGTGTGCTATGAAGCATATAGTAGAGGCAACTAGCCTATTTTAGGGGTCAAAGAGGATAAACCAGAAATGAAATTCTTAACTGAGACCTAAAAGGTTGCTAAGAATTAGCCAAACAAACAAAAAGAGGGGAGAGAGTGTTCTAGACAAACTGAAGAGCTCTTATAAGCCTCAGAAGCAATACAGGACATTTGAAGAATAGAAATATGTTTGGGAATTCCTTGGCGGTCCAGTGGTTAAGACGCTGCGCTTTCACTGACAAGGCCATGGGTTCAATCCCTGGTCAGGGAACTAAGATCCCACAAGCCGTGCAGCATGAGAAAAAAAAAAGTTCTCTGTAGCTGGAACTTGGAGACCAGGCTAGAAAGATAGTCTGGGCCTGGATAATGACTGTAAACCATGCTAAGGGGGTTGGCTTTTATCCTAAAGGTAAGTCAAAATATTATAGAAAAGTTTAACAGGAAATAGATGACCAGATTTGAGAAAATCTGATTTGAAAAAATTCAGGAAAAAATTTCTTGTATGTAAATAATGGATTGTACTGTAGCATAGGTAAGTGGGTAGATTCAAAATATTTACAAAAAAAAGATATTTAGGAGACAATCAATAGGATATGGTGGGACTTCCCTGGTGGTGCAGTGGTTAAAAATCCACCGGCCAATTCAGGGGACACGGGTTCGAGCCCTGGTCCAGGAATATCCCACATGCCGCAGAGCAACTAAGCCTGTGCTCCACAACTACTGAGCCTGCTCTCAAGAGCCCATGAGCCACAACTACTGAGCCCGTGTGCCACAACTACTGAAGCCTGCGCACCTAGAGCACATACTCTGCAACAAGAAAAGCCACCGCAATGAGAAGCCAGCGCACCACAACGAAGAGTAGCCCCCCCCAATGCAGCCATAAGTAAATAAATAAATAAATAAAATAGGACATGATGAATGATTAGACACTGCAGAAAAGGGAGAGGAGGAGTTAAGACTGACTAGTAGTTTCTAGCAGGGGCTATTGGGTGGATAGTCATGCTGCTGCTGAGAGGAGAGATATTGGTGAAGGATCAGGTTAGGGGGATAGTTCAGTTGGGGACATTTTGATTTGAGGAACCTAGAAATCATTCAAGTAGGCAACTGGGTATATGAATCTGCTGCTCAGGGAAAAGATCTGTCCCAATGTAGAGATTTTTGAGTTAAAAAGCAGTTGTCAAAAAGATGGGCAGACATCAGGAGAGGCATGTGGGAGGGGCCCTCCAGGAGGAGTGGGAGAGGAGCAGAGGGCGATTGCTCCACCCACTCAGGCCCAGGTAGCCTGCTGAGCTCCCAGGTGAGGTGCCCTGCCCTCTGAGACCAGGGGTGGGGGGCACACCTGGGCCCCTTCTGTTCCTTGAGCCTAAGGTCCACCCACCACAGCCCCCAGGGCTTTTTCCAGCCCTGTGGGTCCTAAGCATAGGCCCCACCCACCACCCAAACCTCACCCTTGCTTAGGCCCCACTCTCCACAGCCAAGGCCTTCCCCCACTCTCTATTTTGTTTTCCTTTTCCCTCTTCCATTTTTTTACTATTGTGGTACTGATGTACCTGCCAGTTGTTGATTCATCTATATATATATATTTTTTTTTTTTTGCGGTACATGGGCCTCTCACTGTTGTGGCCTCTCCCGTTGCGGAGCACAGGCTCCGGATGCGCAGGCCCAGCGGCCATGGCTCACGGGCCCAGCCGCTCCGCGGCATGTGGGACCTTCCCGGACTGGGGCACGAACCTGTGTCCCCTGCATCGGCAGGCGGACTCTCAACCACTGCGCCACCAGGGAAGCCCTGATTCATCTATATTTTTATTTTTACATTGTTTCTAACATATCTGTTAGTTTCCTGGTCTAATTTTATTTTTTATTTTTTTACTCTTCTCTCCCCCTTTTTTTTTTTTTTGTTCCTCTTCTCTCTCCTCTTTTTTTTTTTTGCCACCCCATGCGGCTTGCGGGATCTTGGTTCACAAGCCTGGGGTCAGGCCGAAACTCCCGTGGTGGGAGCTCTGAGTCTGAACCACTGAGTCTGAACCTCAGACCCCAGGAAATATTCATCAGACTGAGGTCTCACAGAGTTCCTTTTCTCAGCACCAAGACCCAGCTCCACATAATAGCCTACAAACACCAGCGTTGGAAGCCTCAGGCCAAACAACTAGTAAAACAGGAAAACAATCCCGCTCCAAAAAAAAAAAGGGACGGCAAAAAAATATGTCACAGATGAGGAGAAAGGTAAAAACCTACAAGACCAAATAACAGAAGAGGAAATAGGCAATCTACCTGAAAAAGTATTCAAAGTAATGATAGTAAAGATGATCCAGGATCTCGGATAGAATGGAGGCATGGATTGAGAAAATACAAGAAATGTTTAACAAAATCTAGAAGAATGAAGAAACAAAAAAACAGAGATGAAAAACACAATAAGTGAAATGAAAAATACACTAGAGGGAATCAATGAAAGAATAACTGAGGCAGAAGAACGAATAAGTGAGGTGGAAGACAAAATGGTGCAAATAACTGCCAAGGAGCAGAATAAAGAAAAAGAATGAAAAGAGTTGAAGACAATCTCAGAGACCTCTGGGACAACACTAAATGCACCAACATTCAAATTATAGGGGTCCTAGAAGAAGAAGAGGAAAATGAAAGGGTCTGAGAAAATATTCAAAGAGATTATAGTTGAAAACTTCCCTCACATGGGAAAGGAAATAGTCACCCAAATCCAGGAAGCACAGAGAGTCCCATACAGGATAAACCCTAGGAAAAAGACACATATTAATCAAACTAACAAAAATTAAATTCAAAGAAAAAATATTAAAAGCAGCAAAGGAAAAACAAAAAATAACATACAAAGGAATCCCCATAAGGTTATCAGCTGATTTCTCAGCGGAAACTCTGCAGACCAGAAAGGAGTTGCAGGATATACTTAAAGTGATGAAAGGGAAAAACCTACAACCAAGATTACTCTACCCAGCAAGGATCTCATTAAGATTCAATGGAGAAATCAAAACCTTTTCGGACAACCAAAGATAAGAGAATTCAGAACCACCAAACCAGCTTTACAACAAATGCTAAAGAAACTTCCCTAAGTGGGAAACACAAGAGAAGAAAAACACCCACAAAAGCAAACCAAAATGATTAAGAAAATGGTAACAGGAACATACATATCGATAATAACCTTGAATGCAAATAGATTAAATGCCCCAACCAAAACACACAGACTGGCTGAATGGATATAAAAACAAGACCCGTATATATGCTGTCTACAAGAGACCCACTTCAGACCTAGGGACACATACAGACCGAAAGTGAATGGTTGGAAAAAGATACTCCATGCAAATGCAAATCAAAAGAAAGCTGGGGTAGCAATACTCGTATCAGATAAAATAGACTTTAAAATAAAGACTGTTACAAGAGATAAGGAGGGACACTACATAATGATCAAAGGATCAATCCAAGAAGAATATATAACAGTTATAAATGTTTACGCATCCAGCATAGGAGCACCTCAATATATAAGGAAAATGCTAACAACCAGAAAAGGAGAAATCGACAGTAACACAATAATAGTAGGGGACCCCACTTACACCAATGGACAGATCATCCAAACAGAAAATAAATAAGGAAACACAAGCTTTAAATGACACAATAGACCAGATAAATCTAATTGATATTTGTAGAACACTCCACCCAAAAGTGGCAGAATACACTTTCTTCTCAAGTGCACATGGAACATATTAAGGAATAAAAACCATACGATAATCTCAATACATGCAGAAAAAGTTTTGCCAAAACTCAACACTGCTTTTTGTTAAAAATTCTCCCAACAATGGGCATAGAGGGAACCTCCTCAACATAATAAAGGCCATATATGACAAACCCACAGCAAGCATCATACTCAGTGGTGAAAAACTGAAAGCATTTCCACTAGGATCAGGAACAAGACAAGGATGTCCACTCTCGCCACACATTTTTTTGTTTTTAGTAAATTTATTTATTTTTAATTTTGGTTGCACTAGGTCTTTGTTGCTGTGTGCAGGCTTTCTCTAGTTGTGGCGAGCAGGGGCTACTGTTTGTTGCGGTGCACAGGCTTCTCATTGCGGTGGCTTATCTTGTTGCAGAGCACAGGCTCTAGGGGCATGGGCTTTGGTAGTTGTGGCATGTGGGCTCAGTAGTTGTGGCTCAAGAGCACAGGCTCAGTAGTTGTGGCACAAGGGCTTAGTTGTCCCTGGCATGCAGGATCTTCCCAGACCAGGGTTTGAACCCATGTCCCCTGCATTGGCAGGCAGATTCTTAACCACTGTGCCACCAGGGAAGTCCCCACTCTCGCCACTCTTATTCAACATAGTTTTTGAGGTCCTAGCCACAGCAATCAGAGAAGAAAAAGAAATAAAAGGAATACAAATTGAAAAAGAAGAAGTAAAGCTGTCACTATTTGCCGATGACATGATACTGTACACAGAAATTCCTAAAGATGCCACCAAAAAATGACTAGAACTAATCAATGAATTTGGCAAGGTTGCAGGATACAGAATTAA
Source organism: Neophocaena asiaeorientalis asiaeorientalis (assembly GCF_003031525.2). Taxonomy (NCBI): domain Eukaryota; kingdom Metazoa; phylum Chordata; class Mammalia; order Artiodactyla; family Phocoenidae; genus Neophocaena; species Neophocaena asiaeorientalis. The sequence continues at coordinate 6,419,237 of NW_020174648.1, forward strand.
CGCACAGAAATCTCTGGCATTCCTATGCACAAACAATGAAAAATCAGAAAGAGAAATTAAGGAAACACTCCCATTTACCACTGCAACAAAAAGAATGAAATACCTAGGAATAAACCTACCTAAGGAGGTGAAAGACTTGTACTCAGAAAACTATAAAAGACTTATGAAAGAAATCAAAGAGGACTTCTCTGGTGGCGCAGTGGTTAAGAATCTGCCTGTCAATGCAGGGGACACAGGTCCGAGCTCTTGTCTGGGAAGGTCCCACATGTCACCGAGCAACTAAGTCCATGTGCCACAACTACTGAGCTTGAGCTCTAGAGCCCATGAGCCAAAACTACTGAGCCCGTGCACCGCAACTACTGAAGCGCATGCGCCTAGAGCCTGTGCTCCACAACAAGAGAAGCCACTGCAATGAGAAGCCCACGCACCACAACAAAGCGTAGCCCCTGCTCACCACAACTAGAGAAAGCCCGCATGCAGCAACGAAGACTCAACACAGCCAAAAATAAATAAATAAATAAATTTATTTTTTATAAAAGAAATAAAAGATGACATAAACAGATGGAGAAATATACCATGTTCTCGGATTGTAAGAATCAATTTTGTGAAAATAATTATACTACCCAAAGCAATCTACAGATTCAATGCAATCCCTATCAAACTACCAATGGCATTCTTCACAGATTTAGGACAAAATAATCTTACAATTCGTATGGAAACACAAAAGACCCCGAATAGCCAAAGTAATCTTGAGAAAGAAAAACGAAGTTGGAGGAATCAGGCTCCCTCTCTTCAAACTATACCACAAAGCTACAGTAATCAAGACAGTATGGTACTGGCACAGAAACAGAAATACAGATCAATCGTACAGGATAGAAGGCCCAGAGATAATCCCACGCACATATGGGCACCTAATTTATGACAAAGGAGGCAAGAACATACAATGGAGAAAAGACAGCCTCTTCAATAAGTGATGCTGGGAAAACTGGACAGCTACATGTAAAAGAATGAAATTAGAAAATGACCCAACACCATACACAAAAATAAACTCCAAATGGATTAAAGACTCAAATGTAAGACCAGGCACTATAAAACTTTTAGAGGAAAACATAGGAAAAACACTCTGACATAAGCCACAGCAAGATATTTTTTGACCCACCTCCTAGAGTAACAGAAATAAAAACAAAAATAAACAAATGGACCTTAATGAAACTTAAAAGCTTTTGCACAGCAAAGGAAACCATAAACAAGATGAAAAGATAACCCTCAGAATGGGAGGATATATTTGCAACTGAAACAACAGACAAAGGATTAATCTCCAAAATATACAAACAGCTCATGGAGCTCAACGTCAAAAAAACAAACAATCCAGGTAAAAATTCGCAGAAGACCTAAATAGGCATTTCACCAAGCAAGACAAGCAGATGGCCAAGAGGCACATAAGAAGATGCTCAACATCACTAATTATTAGAGAAATGCAAATCAAAACTACAATGAGGTATCACCTCACACCTGTCAGAATGGCCATTATCAAAAAAATCTAGAAACAATAAATGCTGCAAAGGGTGTGGTAAAAAGGGAACCCTCCTACACTGTTGGTGGGAATGTAAATTGACACAACCACTACGGAAAAAAGTATGGAGGTTCCTTAAAAAACTAAAAATAGAACTACCATATGACCCAGCAATCCTACTACTGGGCATATACCCAGAGAAAACCATAATTCAGAAAGAGAAACGCAGGGCCTTTGTATGGAAGTATTATGGCAGCACCATAGCACTGGTGGAGGATGAGGAACAGGTGAAAATTACTGCAGTTCTCTCAGGATCTCTTGGGGGGATCTCTGCTGACCCGCTGCCAACCCATTGGACTATAGCACTGCTTCTTCAAAGCGTTTAGAGGAGAATTCTTGAGTCTGTTGGAGAGGCAGCAATGGTGAGATGACCCATTCAATCTCCTGACTGGAACAATCAAACTCTGGCTGCTGACATTCTGGAGTTGTTGGCAGGGAGATTAGTGGTCTTGACATTCACCATGTAAATGACAGGGTCTTGGGGCTCCAGCCGGGTGTCAGGCCTGTGCCTCTAAGGTGGGAGAGCCGAGTTCAGGACACTGGACCACCAGAGAACTCCTGGCCCCACATAATATCAATTGGCAAGAGCTCTCCCTGAGGTCTCCATCTCAGTGCTAAGACCCAGCCACTCAATGACTAGCAAGCTCCAGTGCTGGACACCCCATGCCAAATAACTATCAAGACAGGAACACAATCCCACCTATTAGCAGAGAGGCTGCCTAAAATCATAATAAATTCACAGACACCCCAAAACACACGACTGAGGGGAGATTAGTGGTCTTGACATTCACCATGTAAATGACAGGATCTTGGGGCTCCAGCCGGGTGTCAGGCCTGTGCCTCTAAGGTGGGAGAGCCGAGTTCAGGACACTGGACCACCAGAGAACTCCTGGCCCCACATAATATCAATTGGCAAGAGCTCTCCCTGAGGTCTCCATCTCAGTGCTAAGACCCAGCTCCACTCAATGACTAGCAAGCTCCAGTGCTGGACACCCCATGCCAAATAACTATCAAGACAGGAACACAATCCCACCTATTAGCAGAGAGGCTGCCTAAAATCATAATAAATTCACAGACACCCCAAAACACACGACTGGACGTGGTGTTGCCCACCAGAAAGACAAGATCCAGCCTCATCCACCAGAACACAGGCACTAGTCCCCTCCACCAGGAAGCCTACACAACACACTGAACCAACCTTACCCACTGGGGGCAGACACCAAAAACAATGGGAACTACAAATGTGCAAACTGCGAAAGGGAGACCCCAAACACAGTAAGTTAAGTAAAATGAGAAGACAGAGAAATACGCAGCAGATGAAGGAGCACAGTAAAAACCCACCAGCACAAACAAATGAAGAGGAAATAGGCAGTTTACCTGAAAAAGAATTCAGAGTAATGATAGTAAAGATGATCCAAAATGTTGGAAATAGAATGGAGAAAATACAAGAAATGTTTAAGAATGACCTAGGAGAACTAAAGAGCAAACAAGATGAACAACACAATAAATGAAATTAAAAATTCTCTAGAAGAAATCAATAGCACAATAACTGAGGCAGAAGAACAGATAAGTGACCTGGAAGATAAAATAGTGGCAATAACTACCACAGAGCAGAATAAAGAAAAAGAATGAAAAGAATTGAGGAGAGCCTCAGAGACCTCCGGGACAACATTAAATGCACCAACGTTCGAATTATAGGGGTCCCAGAAGAAGAGAAAAAGAAAGGGACTGAAAAATATTTGAAGAGATTATAGTTGAAAACTTCCCTAATATGGGAAAGGAAATAGTCAATCAAGTCCAGAAAGCACAGAGGGTCCCATACAGAATAAATCCATGGAGAAACACACCAAGACACATATTAATCAAACTATCAAAAATTAAATACAAAGAAAAAATATTAAAAGCAGCAAGGGAAAAGCAACAAATAACATACAAGGGAATCCCCATAAGGTTAACAGCTGGTCTTTCAGCAGAAATTCTGCAAGCCAGAGGGGAGTGGCAGGACAAATTTAGGTGATGAAAGGGAAAAATCTACAACCAAGATTACTCTACCCAGTAAGGATCTCATTCAAATGAGAAATTAAAACACTTACAGACAAGCAAAGCTAAGAGAATTCAGCACCACCAAACCAGCTTTAAAACAAATGCTAAAGGAACTTCTCTAGGCAGGAAACAAAAGAGAGGGAAAAGAACTACAAAAACAAACCCAAAACAATTAAGAAAATGGTAATAGGAACATACATATCAATAACTACCTTAAATGTAAATGGATTAAATGCTCCAACCAAAAGACATGGACTGGCTGAATGGATACAGAAACAAGACCCATATATAGGCTGTCTACAAGAGACCTAATTCAGACCTAGGGACACATACAGACTGAAAGTGAAGGGATGGAAAAAGATATTCCATGCAAATGGAAATAAAAAGAAAGCTGGAGTAGCAATTCTCATATCAGACAAACTAGACTTTAAAATAAAGACTATTACAAGAGACAAAGAAGGACATTACATAATGATGAAGGGATCAATCCAAGAAGAAGATATAACAATGGTAAATATTTATGCACCCAGCATAGGAGCACCTCAATATATAAGGAAAATGCTAACAGCCATAAAAGGGGAAATCGACAGTAACACAATCATAGTAGGGGACTTTAACACCCCACTTTCGCCAATGGACAGATCATCCAAAATGAAAGTAACTAAGGACACACAAGTTTTAAATAATACATTAAACAAGATGGACTTAATTGATTTTTTTTTCAGTTTTTAAAAGGAAGATTTATTCGACAAGTTTCACTTAGCGCAATACACCTAAAAGGAAAATCACAATACAATGAAAAGATTTAAATCAAGGCCTCAGAATTTCATACAAACACCAAGACCAAAATCCTAAAGTATTGGTATTGCGTCTCAAATTTTCCCCATTAACTTAAAAAAAAAGCTTAAACTTACGTACCATAGAGGTTATTAAATGAATCTAGAATTAATAAACATGCCAAATGTTTCACTTTTAATTGTAGACACAGCTCCTATATTGACTTTTACAAAAAAGCATGTCTTTCAACAATGCATCCAAACAGTGTTCAACGTAATGTGGTGCAAGCAACATTTAACACAATTCAGCTGTTTTAACCTAAATAAACCTACTGCTTAAATACATCCTACAATATAACTTGAGAAAAGCTGAAAATTATTTAACAGTAATAGATTACTCAACCTAGTTACATCCTAAATGAATGTTTGTGTTCAAAAATACTGAAACTTAAGTCTTTAACACAATCCTGATTTCCACTTAGAGTAAGCATAAATCACAAGCTTGTATTGCAAAACTGTTAAAACTTAAGTTTTATTTTTCTTTTAAAAAATGTTGACCAAGAGTCAGTGATCAGAATCAATTACATTCCCCATCCACCACTCATACTGGACATGCTAGACATCCCTCCCATTCCATTCACTCCCATAGATGCTCAGCTTCCACTACTAAAGTAGCTGCTGTTCAGTGCTCCTTGGCTGCCTATGCAGTGTTTGATTGAAAATCACTGGAGTTTTCCTGTAAAACTTGGTCATATCCACTCATGCTGCTCTGGCCACCATAGCCACCTCCATAATGACCACTCAGCTGCTGGCTGGCTGGGCCGCCATAACTAGACTGGTTTGACAAGCCCATGACTCCCATCATTTGGCTACCATAAGCACCACTGCTTGCTCCTGCTGTAGAATTCAAGAGCTCTACATATCTGTGTTGCATATTTGCTTTATCTTTTGCTATAGCTGTCACAGCATCTTCATGAGTTGCAAACTTGACATCTGCTTCACCAGTTGCTCTGCCATCAGGACCAATTTCAATATGTACTCTCACAGGGTTGAGTGGTGAAAAAAAAATTATAAATGCCATTCTCAGTAGTTCTGTAAGGTAATCCATGCATGTGTACACAGTGTCCTGTTGTGCTCTGGAAAGTAGAGCCACCATCCCCATATCTGTGATCTCACATTCCTGAAAAACAAATCTATCTGACCCAAGTCCATAGCCATCATTATAGACATATAATCATCATAGCCTCCATAACCCCCACCATAAGCACCACGCCTCATCCTTTCAAAGCCAGCTCCTCTTCCAATGCTGTTATACCCTCTGCCATAGGGACCTGGCCATTGCATGGGCATAAGTTTTCGTGGTGGATCATAGTGAGTTCTAACTTCAGCTTGACTGCTCTTAAAGATTTCAATATACCTGTGCCCTATTCTTTCCTTGTGTTTCTTTAGAGCCTTTTCAGCTATTTCCTGTGAAGCAAACTGCACGAAGGCCTCCCCCGTACTCCTCCCCTGGAAGTCCACCAGCAATGTTATCCCATTTGGCACGATTTCCAACCCTGAGAAGAACTGAACAATTTCTTCCTTGCTACATCCAAAGGGGAGTCCTCTAAGCTGTACAAAACCATCATTGGCCGTGTCAAGACTATTTGGACCAGTATGCTTCAACACCCAATCCATTTCAATGTTGTTTGACTTGAATACTTCAACATATTTGTGTCCCATAGTTTCTTTGTCTTTTTTCAGGGCCAATTTGACTTCATCTTCTGATTCAAGTTCAACTAAACCCTCGCCACTCGGTCTGCCTTCTCTGGTGTAGATGAAACGAACACCTTGAGCCTCATTTTGAATTTTGCAGTCAGAAAAAAACTGCTGCACTTTGTTGGCCGGGCAAGACCAAGACAAACCCCGGACCTTCACCATGAATCCCGCGCCACCTTTGGTGCCCAACATCAACGTCTTTTAGGGAGTCCTGGCGTCAAAACAGACTCCACACACAACTTCAGCACAGATGAGAAGAAAATCAATTGATATTTATAAGACATTCCATACAAAAACAACAGAATACACTTCCGTCTCAAGTGCTCATGGAACATTCTCCAGGATAGATCATATCTTGGGTCACAAACCAAGCCTTGGTAAATATAAGAAAATTGAAATCCTATCAAGTGCCTTTTCTGACCACAATGCTATGAAACTAGATATCAATTACAGGAAAAAAAACTATAAAAAAATACAAACACATGGAGGCTAAACAATATGCTACTAAATAGCCAAGAAATCACTGAAGAAATCAAAGAGGAAACAAAAAATACCTAGAAACAAATGACAATGAAAAAATAATGACCCAAAATCTATGGGATGCAGCAAAAGCAGTTCTAAGGGGAAACAAATTACGGAAACACTTCCCATTTACCACTGCAACGAAAAGAATAAAATACCTGGGAATAAACCTATCTAAGGAGACAAAAGACCTGTATGCAGAAAACTATAAGATACTGATGAAAGAAAGTAAAGATGATACAAACAGATGGAGAGATATACCATGTTCTTGGATTGGAAGAATCAATCTTATGAAAATAACTATACTACCCAAAGCAATCTACAGATTCAACGCAATACCCATCAAACTACCAATGGCATTTTTCACAGAACTAGAACAAAAAATTTCACAATTTGTATGGAAACACAAAAGACCCCAAATAGCCAAAACAATCTTCAGAAAGAAGAAAGGAGCTGGAGGAATCAGGCTCCCTGACTTCAGACTATACTACAAAGCTACAGTAATCAAGACAGTATGGTACTGGCACAAAAACAGAAATATAGATCAATGGAACAGGACAGAAAGCCCAGAGATAAACCCACAGACATATGTTCCCCTTATCTTTGATAAAGGAGGTAAGAGTACACACTGGAGAAAAGACAGCCTCTTCAATAAGTGGTGCTGGGAAAACTGGACAGCTACATGTAAAAGAATGAAATTAGAACACTCCCTAACACCATACACAAAAATAAACTCCAAATGGATTAAAGACTGAAATGTGTGGCCAGACACTATAAATCTCTTAGAGGAAAACATAGGCAGAACACTCTATGACATAAATCACAGCAAGTTCCTTTTTGACCCACCTCCTAGAGAAGTGGAAATAAAAACAAAAATAAACAAATGGGACCTGATGAAACTTAAAAGCTTCTGCAGAGCAAAGTAAACCATAAAGAAGACGAAAAGACAACCCTCAGAATGGGAGAATATATTTGCAAACTGACAAAGCAACTGACAAAGGATTAATCTCCAAAATATACAAACAGTTCATGGAGCTCAATATAAAAAAACAAACAACCCAATCCATAAATGGGCAGAAGACCTAAATAGACATTTCTCCAAAGAAGATATACAGATTGCCAGCAAACACATAAAGGGGTGCTCAACATCACTAATTATTAGAGAAATGCAAATCAAAACTACAATGAGGTATCACCTCACACCTGTCAGACTGGTCATTATTGAAAAATCTACAAACAATAAATGCTGCAGAGGGTGTGGAGAAAAGGGAACCCTCTTGCACTGTTGGTGGGAATGTAAATTGATACAGCCACTATGGAGAACAGTATGGAGGTTCCTTAAAGAACTACAAATAGAACTACCATATGACCCAGCAATCCCACTACTGGACATACACCCTGAGAAAACCATAATTCAAAAAGAGTCATGCACCACAATATTCATTGCAGCATTATTTACAATAGCCAGGACATGGAAGCAACCTAAGTGTCCATCAACAGATGAATGGATAAAGGAGATGTGGCACATATATACAATGGAATATTACTCAGCCATAAAAAGAAATGAAATTGAGTTTTCTGTCATGAGGTGGATGGTCCTAGAGTCTGTCATACAGAGTGAAGTAAGTCAGAAAGAGAAAAACAAATACCATATGCTAACACATATATATGGAATCTAAAAAAAAAAAATGTTACTGATGAAACTAGTTGCAGGGCAGGAATTAAGAGGTAAACATAGAGAATGGACTTGATGACATGGGGTGGGAGGGCAAAGCTGGTGTGAAGTGAGAGTAGCATTGACATATATATACTACGGAATGTAAAATAGTTGGCTGGTGGGAAGCAGCAGCATAGCACAGGGAGATTGGTTCAGTGCTTTGCAATGACCTAGAGGGGTGGGATAGGGAGGATGGGAGGGACTCTCAAGAGGAAGGGAATATGGGGACATGTCTATGCATACGGCTGATTCACTTTGTTGTGCAACAGAAAGTAACACGGTATTGTGAAGCAATTATACTCCAGTAAAGATCTATTAAAGGGCCTCTCCTAGTGGCACAGTGGTTAAGAATCCACCTGCCAATGCAGGGGACACAGGTTCGAGCCCGGGTCCGTGAAGATCCCACATGCCGCAGAGCAACTAAGCCCATGTGCCACAACTACTGATGGCCTAGAACCCATTCTCCACAACAAGAGAAGCCACTGCAATGAGAAGCCCGCACACCACAACGAAGAGTAACCCCTGCTCGCCGCAACTAGAGAAAGCCTGCACACAGCAATGAAGACCCAATGCAGCCAAAAATATAAATAAATAAAATTTTTTAAGAAAAAGGTCTATTAAAAAAAAAAGATTAGCACAAGAATGTTCATAGCAGCTTATTCATTGTAGCCGCAAACCAGAAACAACCCAAATGTTCATCAATAGGGGAATAAATACACATTGTGGTATATTCATGCAATGGAATACTACTGAGCAATAACAAATAATGAACTATTGATACACATAATAAAATAGATGATTTCAAAAACGTATTGAGAAAAGAAGCTAGACACAAAACACTGCCTACTTTATTATTCCATCTATATGAAGATTTAAAAGATGAAAAATGCATCTGTACTGATAAAAATTAGAACAGTTGCTGCCTGGCATTGCTGGGCAGCAGGAGGTGGAAGGGAGAGACATGAGGGACTTGAATAGAAAGCGGCTGGAGGCACCTTGCTGTGTTGATGGAAATGTCCTGTGTTTGTCTTGACTGGGGTGTTTATTACATGAGGGTGTACAATTGTCTTAAATGATCAAACTATACACATAAGATCTGTACATTTTACTGTATGTCAATTATACCTCAATAAAATTAATTAATGAAAACTAGGTTTTGTAAAATTTTAGTGAATTTTTCAAAAATATTATTTCCAAATTGACCTTATTTACTAATGCACTGAGAAATTAAAATCACTCAAAAGAGAATTTCCACAAGTTCCTAATATTATCACATCTACCCACTGTATATATGTGCCCATATACTGCCTTTCTTCCTGTTTGTAAAAATGAATTATCTGTGCTCCTAAAGCCAACCCCTCCATTTGAGCACTAGATCCCATTCTTTCTCATCTCAACTCATCAAGGACATAACTCTAGTAATTCTCCCCATGCCCTCCTGCAAATTAACTCTTCTGTCTCTACTGGATCACTCACACAAGCATAGAAGCATGCTCTAAAACATCCCATCCTAAAACAGAGGGAGAGGAGTTGTCCCTTGAGTTGACACTTTCCTCCAGCTCCCACTCTAGTTCTCCACTCTTTTTATAAAAAACTCTTCAAAAATGTTGACTGTATTCTGTTTTATAAGTTCTTTCCATGTATTCTCTTAAACCTACTCCAATCAGAGTTTTGCCACCGATACTCAACTCAAACTGCCTGCCAACATCAACAATAGGCTTTATGTGGACAAATCCCATGGTCAATTCTCAGTTCATTGATCTCTCTTTTCTCCCTGAATCATACTCTTCATTTGCTTTTAGGAATCAGTTTTCCTTTTACCTCATTGGCCGTTCCTCCTTTGTTGGTTCATCTTCCTCAACCTGATCTCTAAATGTTGGGTTTGGCCCTTCCACCTCTTTTCTTCATGTCCAAACTCACTTTCTTGGTGAGTAAGTGGCCACAACCAATCTTATGGCTTAAATATAATTTATATGCTGATAATACCCAAATTTAAAAAATATATATCTCCTCAAGACCCACATCAAGGATCCCACCAAGCCCACAACAATAACTAGTTCCCAGTAGAGCTCAGAAGGAAAGTTGCACGATATACTGAAGAGGAGGAATTACCATATACACAGAAAACACAGCAGTTAAAGGACAACTTGCATTGTCAGAAATCTGGGAAGCATGTTTAGAGTATATTCTACAGGGGTCAGTCCAAGGAAAAAAGTAAGGAAGGATCTGTATGGAAACAACCTAAGTGTCCATTACATATGAATGTATAAAGAAGATGTGGGATACTACTCAGCCATAAAAAAAAATGAAATTTTGCCATTTGCAGCAACATGGATGGACTTGGAAGGTATTATGCTAAGTGAAATAAGTCAGACAGAGAAAGACAAATACTGTATGATATCACTTATATGTGGAATGTGGAATCTAAACTCAAACAGTGAATAAAAGAAAAAAGAAACAGAATCACTGATATAAGAGAACAAACTAGGGGTTACCAGTGGGGAGAGGGAAGAGGGGAGGGGCAATATAGGGGTAGGGGAAAAGAAAAAAGAGATTATTATGGGATTATATGAAATCATGTGTGTGAAACTTTTTAAAACTGTAAAGCACTATAGAATTTAAAGAATCATTCAATTAAAAAATTAGAAAAAAATAAGATAGGATCTGGCCAAATTTATTAACACAGGTGCTCTTACCTAGGATTGGAGATTTACCATGTTTGTTGAGTCTTTGTGTATGACTCTTAACAATTTGCTTGGTTGCTAGCGGGCCTGGCTTCAATGATGGCCTATAGCGAATGAAACTGAGATGGCAAAACCTCTTTGGGATTCTGTAAGAATGAAACCTAAGGCCTAGGGAAATGGATATGGTGGAGCAGATATTCCCAGCCACACACTAACCATACCTACTTGGGGCCTAGATGGTATTCCATTCACCAAGATACGAATAAATTAATAAGAAGGGATTTATCAGTCATTAAAATGTATGCATTTACAAACATAAAACTTGATATTTAATTATGTGCAATATTAGGCATTTTACGGGTTTTACATTTTTAATTTTGAATTTGTTCTTCAAAAATATTTTTAGGGCTTCCCTGGTGGCACAGTGGTTGAGGGTCCACCTGCCAATGCAGGGGACGCGGGTTTGTGCTCCGGTCCGGGAGGATCCCACATGCCGCGGAGCGGCTGGGCCTGTGGGCCATGGCTGCTGAGCTTGCGCGTCTGGAGCCTGTGCTCCGCAACAGGAGAGGCCACAATGGTTAGAGGCCTGCGTACCGCAAAAAAAAAAAATAATAATAATAATATCTGAAGATGACCAGAATATACCATTATTGAAAAAAGCAAAACATAAGAGTATAAGCGATATGATAAAGAGCCTATTAAATACACATATGTGTGTATGTGTGTGTATGTATGTATGTATGTGTATGTGTGTGTTATTTTAAAAAAAGACTAGAAGGGACTTCTGATTTCAGCCAAGCCTGATTCACCTTCCCACCTAAAAGACTGAACAATTAAAGAAAATATATAAAACAACATTTTTTAGACATTGGCCATCAAGCTATACAGAACAGTGATTCCTTAGAAAGAGGAAACAAACAATTGCCTCCGCCTACTGTCTGGACAGAATTTTCAGGCCAGAGCACAGGAAAAGAGAACTTAGGTTGAGCCCAGTGATATGCCTTTGTTGAGGAGACAGAGCAGGATGTCCAGATAAGCCAAGGCAGGTATGATATGCTGGGCACAGTACAGGAGAGGAGAGAGATACATAGTAGAAAGTTCTGGAGATCTGCAGAATGTCACCCTTTGAGTTTTCAGTTAAGTACTGATCAGAGCATGTTTATGAAGAAACTACTTAAGGCTAGGGAAATAACCAACTGAAAAGAGCAGAAGGTACAAGCCCTGGGACTCAGAGCTGGGGATAGTGAAAAATTATAAGGATAGAAAATAGTGGAGGGAATTCCCTGGTGGTCCAATGGTTAGGACTCTGTGCTTCCAACGCAGGAGCATGGGTTCAATCCCTGGTTGGGGAACTAAGATCCTGCATGCCTCATGGCATGGCTGAAAAAAAAGAAGAAAACAGTGAAATAAAAAGGTGGAAAATTGTACTTCATAGGCATTGCCTCAGCAGTGGAATAAAAATTAGCTCTGGATTAAAGGTTACTCTGGTCGCATCTAATGAAGTTAAAAGCAAGCTTCAAAGGATCAAAATATTTCTAATTAACTATGTCTAAAACAAAGCTCAGGAATAATTATAGGAATGCAAAAATATACAGCACCTAGCAAGGTAAAACAACAATGTCTAGCATCTAATAAAAAGTTACCAGAAATAAAGAAAGCAGGAAAATACAACCCATTACAAGTAGAAAAAAATTAATAGAAACATACTGAGAAATGAGACAGGTGATATAATTACTAGACAAGAATATTAAAAGTTATTATAACTATATTCCATATGTTCTACAGACTAGAGGAAAGACTGAATAATAAATAGAAACATGGAAAATAGTAAAAAGGCACAAACTGAACTTCTAATGAAGATGGAAATAACAGCAGTTTAGACGCTGCAGAAGAAAATTTTTGTGAATTTGTAGGGATAATAATAGAAACTATCCAATGTAATTTTTCTATGTATATGTCCAGATTAAAAACAAAACAAAAGATGGGAAAAAATGAATAGAAAATCAGTTGTGAGACAATTGTAAGCAGCTTAAGATATATGTAATTAGAATTCCTGAAGGAGATTTAACTTTAAATGTGAATGAACATCAGGAATCATCAGACACTTGAGGATAGTCTCTAACATGGAAGAGACCAATAGAAATAGTCAAAAGAAACTTGAAGAAAAGTAGGTAACAGGAAAAAAAAAATCCTATTAAAAAAACAACAATGTAAAGTATCCTCAAAGAGAAAAAAGAAGAGATAGCATCCATGAAATAAGATGATAAATCTATTTTTAAAAAGGATGACACTTAGAGAACAACAAAATACTTTTGGAAATGGAAAATATAACAATAATTATAATAAAAATTAAGTATTAGTTTGGCCAAAAGGTTCATTCGGTTTTTTCCATAAGATGGCTCTAGTAGTGCTTAGTCGTCTTTAACTTCATTCCAAACAATTTTGTTAGATTGTATTGTGACAGCTGTCATATCAGCCTGCATTAAAAAAAAAACTTACTGGGACTTTCCTGGTGGTCCAGTGGTTAAGAATCCACCATCCAATGCAGGGGACCCAGGTTCAAACCCTGGTTGGGGAAATAAGATCCCACATGCTGCAGGGCAACTAAGCCCGTGGGCCACAACTATAGAGCCCACGTGCTCTGGAGCCCACATACCACAACTAGAGAGAAGCCCACATGCCACAACAAAAGATCCTGCATGCCGCAGCTAAGACCCCACGCAGCCAAAAATATAAATAAATAAATAAATTTTAAAAATCAAAATTGGTGAATTTTTTTTTAAAGAAAGTTTTGTTTGTTTATTTATTTATTTTGGCTGTGTCAGGTCTTAGTGTGGCACACGGGATCTTCATTGCAGCATACAGAATCTTTAGTTGCAACATGCAGGATATTTTTTAGTTGCAGCATGCATGCAGGATCTAGTTCCCCGACTAGAGATTGAACCCGAGCCCCCCGCATTGGGAGCATGGAGTCTTACCCACTGGACCACCAGGGAAGTCCCGAACATTGGTGAATTTTTGTTATTGTTGTTGTTGTTGTATGCGGGCTTCTCACTGTTGTGGCCTCTCCCGTTGCAGAGCACAGGCTCCGGACGCGCAGGCTCAGTGGCCATGGCTCACGGGCCCAGCCGCCCAGCGGCATGTGGGATCTTCCTGGACCGGGGCACGAACGCGCGTCCCCGGCATCAGCAGGCGGACTCCCAAACATTGGTGAATTTTTGTGTAGCCATTTTAATATTAAAGATGGGAGGAAAAAAAGCAACATTTTTGGCATATTATGCTTTATTATTTCAAGAAAGGCAATAACGCAACTGAAATGCACAAAAACATTTGTGCAGTGTATGGAGAAGGTGCTGTGACCGGTTAAACGTGTCAAAAGTGGTTTGCAGAGTTTCGTGCTGCAGGTTTCTCACTGGACGACGCTCCACAGTCAGGTAGACCAGTTGAAGTTGATAGAGATCAAATTGAGACATTAATTGAGAACAATCAACCTTATACCACGTGGGAGGTAGGTGACACACTCAAAATATCCAAATCAAGCATTGAAAATTACTTGCCCCAGCTTGGTTATGTTAATCACTTTGATGTTTGGGTTCCACGTAAGTTAAGCGGAAAAAAACCTCTTGACCATATTTCTGCATGTGATTCTTTACTTAAACGTAACAAAAACGTTCTGTTTTTAAAATAAATTGTGACAGGCGATGAAAAGTGGATATTGTACAATAATGTGGAACAGAAGAGATCGTGGGGCAAGGGAAATGAACCACCACCAACCACACCAAAGGCTGGTCTTCATCCAAAGAAGGTGATGTTGTGTATATGGTGGGATTGGAAGGGAGTCCTCTACTAAGAGCTCCTTCCAGAAAACCAAACGATTAATTCCAACAGGTACTGCTCCCAGTCAGACCAACTGAAAGCAGCACTCGATGAAAAGCGTCTGGAATTATTCAACAGAAAATGCATAATCTTCAATCAGGACAACGCAAGACCACATGTTTTTTGATGACCAGGCAAAAACCGCTACAGCTTGGCTGAGAAGTTCTGATTCATCCGCCATATTCACCAAACATTGTGCTTTCAGATTTCCATTTATTTCGATCTTTACAAAATTCTCTTAATGGAAAAAATTTCAATTCCCTGGAAGACTGTAAAAGGTACCTGGAACAGTTCTTGGTTCAAAGAGATAAAAAATTGGGGGAAGATGGAATTATGAAGTTGCCTGAAAAGTGGCAGAAGGTAATGGAACAAAAGGGTGAATACGCTGTTCAACAAAGTCCTTGATGAAAATGAAAAATGTGTCTTTTGGGGCTTCCCTGGTGGCGCAGTGGTTGAGAGTCTGCCTGCCGATGCAGGGGACGCGGGTTCGTGCCTGGTCCAGGAGGATCCCACATGCCGCGGAGCGGCTGGGCCCGTGGGCCATGGCCAATGGGCCTGCGCGTCCGGAGCCTGTGCTCCGCAACGGGAGAGGCCACAACAGTGAGAGGCCCGTGTACCGCAAGAAAAAAAAAATGTGTCTTTTACTTAAAAACCAAAGGAACTTTTTGGCCCACCCAATAGAGAGTTCAAAGATAAAACTGAGGAAACCTCCCAGAAAATAAAACAAAACCATAAACTGAAGGAAAATGAGTGATGAAAAAAAAAAGAAGGAAAGAAAATTTAAGGGTCAATTGAGCTCCAACATCCAAATTTGGAAAGAAATGAAAAAGAAAAAAGCATAAAAGACATCACTGAAGAAAAAACACAAGAATATTTCCTATAATTGAAGGACAAGTTTTAGGACTGAATGAAACTCATTAAGTATCCAGCACAACAAATGAAAAAGACCCACATCAAGGCACATCATTGTTGAATTTCAGGTCTGGGATTAGGAAAAGATTGTAAGAGCTGTTAGAGAAAAAATAAGTCACATGCAAAGAGTTAAAAACCAGAATATCTTCACACTTTTCAACAGCAACAGTTGAAGCTAGAAAGCAATGAAGCAAGAACAGCATAAGGGAATATTATTTCTAACATAGATATCCATCCCTGCCAAACTATTGGCCATGTGTAAGGATAGGATTAAGGTATTTTTGGACAAACAAGATTTTTTTTAAACAACTTACTTCCCACATACCCTTTCTCAGGAAGCTGCTGGAGAACCTATCACCAAAAAGAAGGAACAAACCAGATGACACACTCAAACTGGGTAACTGAAGAGAGTTTAATAAAGGGACTGTTTAGAAGGGTGTGGAAAGGGCTTAGGGAAAGCAGTAAGGAGTAGTACAGCACTCTGGGCCTAGTTACAGCCGTAGGCCTGAAGGGGCAAGGGGAGAGAGTGGTTACTGGAAGCCAGAGACAATGCTATCTGAAGAGGACTACCAGGCAGGAGCTGTGGCTTCAGACAGAGGGAAGAAGTCAGGAGAATAAATACCCCATCCTCACTTCTCTCCCTAACATCGAATGCTGAGTCTCCTATTGGCCAAACCCAATCAAAAGCCAAAGAGAATGGCATATCTCAGAGTTATTGAGGATTCGGTTCCAGACCCCCACAATAAAACAAACATCGCAGCAAGTCACACATGTTTTTTGGTTTCCCAGTGCATATAAATGCTATGTTTAAACTATACTGTAGTCTATTGAATGAGCAGTAGCATTATGTCTTACACAACAACAAAACAAAACAAAAAATGTATGTACCTTAATTTAAAAATACTTTATTGTTAAAAAATGCTAAGCATCATCTGAGCCTTCAGTGAGTAATAATCTTTTTGCTGGAGGAGGGTTTGAAATAGTGCAAGAATTACCAAAATATAACATCAAGATACAAAGTGAGCAAATGCTGTTGGAAAAATGGTGCTGAAAGACTTGCTCAATGCAGGGTTGCCGCAAACGTTTAATTTGTAAAAAAATGTGTTATCTACAAAGTGCAATAAAACAACGTATGCCTGTACATAGCAGAGTGGCAAAGGGAGCAGAGGAGTTGAGGAAAGAGAGTGAGGCAACTGGAATATTGGAATATATCTAGTACAGAGGGAGATACAGGATCCGGGAAATGGGATCCAATACAGCACCATGGCAAAAGGATTTCTCAACTTGAAGATGAAGCAAATACCTGGATGACTCCTATGTACCATAATCCAGATTGGAACAAGACATTGGAGAATTACAGGATGAGCATCTTAAATTTTAAATAAAGAAAGAAAGTGAAAAAGAAAACAGTAGATTACCTGATATGTTTAATATTATGAAAGGATATTTACAATTCTTCCTAAAAGTTGGGAGAGTAATTTGTCATAGTCGTACAGCAAACTAAGCAAAGGAACTAGGCAACTATTAACTGAAGAAAAATAAAAAGTAGTACCAGGGAGGAAAAATAAGAGTCTGCACAGTTAACTCAACCATGAGTATAATGTGTATATAAAGGTCATAATAACAAATATTGAGTATTCATCTAACGATATGACCAGATGAGGAGACGAAAAGAGGGAAATATATTTGTGTCTATGAATGTGGGGGTGATAAATAGCAACAAATAGTTAATATTTAAAACTGAAATATTAAGAAATAGCAGTATAGGCATGTTATTTAGAAATATGAGTGTAAATACCAGAACAGCCAGCTAAAAGACTTGAAAGCAGTGACTCGTGGGAAATGGAGGTAGAGGGGGTAGTCTTGGGGGAGAGATGGGTCCAGAGATTGCATTCTTCATTACAAGCCTTATAGTACAATCTGGCTTTTTAGACTATGTACGTGCATTAATGTGACAAAAATTTAAATTAAATAAAAACCCTAACAAACTGAAGATTTTTCTTTCACTAAAACAAAATTAAAATGTGGCCAACTCCTTTACACCAGTATAGTAAAATACACAAAACCTTGTTTGTCCTATCTTCTTCCATGGTTTCCAGGTTTCCTCTTCTCTGTGCTCTAGACCCTCACATTTTAGTAAATGAAGATTATTTAGCACCTTCACAAAGAATGGGGAAGAATTAATAAAAAATGTTTGATGAGTATAAAGAGGTCCAAAGGGATAGGAATCTGGGGCAAGTCTTTCTGGCTAAAAATTCTTATAACATGAGATATGAAAAAGAATTATAGAATGTGGGGATCTTCTTCAGAAGTTTCCTCCCTCGAGAGAGATTTTTATTAAACAAATACATTCTGCAAATGCTGTCAAGTATAGCAACAACTAGTCCTTCAGTGCATTCACTCAGCCAGTGAATTCAATATTCAAGACAAACCTAATGCTTAAGCTAAAATATAATAAAAAATAATTAAATAATAGTAAAAGCTAACAGTAACTGAGCAGTTGCTAAGTGATGAGCACTGCACTGAGCACTTTATTGCATTATGTCATTTGAAACCTCACAATAATCCTAGGAGTTAGATTTGACTATTTCCCCATTCTACACATGGGAAAATCTTTTAAAGGATGAGTAACTTATTCAAGGAAGTAGCAGTCTGGATTTAAACTCAGATCTTACTCAAAAGCCCAAGCTCTTATAAACTTCCAGTGTATTCTGAATGAAACCAAAACTGATAATCAAGGGGCTGGGGGTGGGAATGGGGAAAGATAAGAATTCACTCTGGCTGTCAAGTCTCAAGGTAGGACTATAGGAGTAGAAGAGAAAGTTACTGGGGACCAATTAACACTGCAAAAGAATGATATTACTTTACAAAAGAATGCCACTGCAGACTGTCACATGAGTACTACTAGAATAAACCAAAACACATGTTAACTAATTCACCACTTATTGAGTGACCTCTGAATTGGTCACTGAGCTGGGTACTGGCAATACAATTTCTTCACGTATATAATATACTTAGAAATGAAGAATTTATTGAAGAGCCACTACAAAATTGGAGGCCCTTTGCTATCCTGAGAACAAACGATAAGCTTCTTAGAAATTAATTGTTATACTATGGCTCTTTCAGTAGAGGGCACTAGGCGATCAAGATAGTTTTGAACATCAGGTGGCAAATAGTTAATAGAAGCATCTTTTTAGAACTGCGTAGTCATTATTTTAAAAAGCATTATCAAGGGTTCCGAAACTGGAGTAAGTCACGAACCAAAGAAAAAAGGTTATTAATATATGAATATTGGTGAAATCACTAAGGTTAATATTCTAGATGCTTGCATAATTATAGATTTCTTTTGAGTGATTCTATTTATAAAATGATTTTCATGACTTATTTGCAAGTCTCTATTAGGGCCACCAGGAAATGTCAGTTTAGCACCTAGCACTTGTGAGAGAGATAGCCTAAGGTAGTGGAATGAACTATGGGTCAAAATTCAAAAGGCTAGAGTTTGAGAGCACTTACCCACCTCCATCCCCCTCCCCATTGGCATTTACTAATTATGTGGCCTGAGGGCAAATTATGTAATTTCAGGTTCCAGACCTCTAAAATATTGATAATTTCTCCCCTGTTTATGAATGTAAAAAATGTATTGCAAAATGTTGTAAATACGTAAGGTACTATAAGGTGTGAAAATTCAAGCTGTTAGAAAAAGAAATTCCAGAAACTAAATGCAATATACCCTTTTGATTCCAGGCCTATGGAGATTGGCTTTAGAACCTTCTGATAATAGTGTACATCTTGCTAGTGTACACAAAGATCAAAGGCAGAAATCTACTGTCACAACTTCAGGGTACTTTCTCCCCTCTTAAGATTTTGCAAGTCTCTTTTCTACCCCCCGTATTGAAGAAGTACAAATTAATGAAGATTTGCTAAAAGATCTTTTTATGATGTAATCATCTCTATCAACAAACTTTCATTAATTTGCATAGACAAATTCTCCAGTTTTCAGGAAGAAAGCACATCCAGCTGTACACTTTTCATGAAACACACACGCACACACATACACACCCCGTTGGCATGCCTAATTAGCAGTATGATCACTCAACATCACTTCCAAATGCCTTGATGAGTAATGTTTCCATTAACAAATTAATAGGGTATGATTATAGTTTACTTATGCATGGGAAAACTGAGGAACAGAAAGATCAAATGATTTACTTAAAATGACGTAGTATCAATCACGGACTTTTGCATTCTAATCATCCTAGAACCACTGGAAACTACTGGGATCACATAAGACTATTGGAAAATTAGCATTCTAAGTTCCATTCTATTTATCTTATTATTCATTTGGTTATGAAATTAACAAATACATTTCGAACAGCTACTATATGCTAGGCCCTGCGGAAGGTGCTAGAGCTACAATAAGGAGGGAAAAAACTAGCACAGTCCCTACACACTCATGAAGTTTATAATCTGGAGGGGGAAACAGACCAAAAAAAATGTGAGGAGAAAAATAAAATAGCTGTGAGTTGTGAACATTCCATGAAGAAAAGAAATAAACATGAATTCATTATGTTAAAATAGAAACAAACAGAGGAATGTGATCTTAGAGATAGTGCTGAGGAAGAGTCAGGTCAGGAAAAGATGGTGACATTTAAGCCGAGACCTGAAAGAGCAGCAACGTTGTGAGGGTTGCAGCACTCTTGACAGAGGCAATAAATAGCATGTGCAAAGACCCTGAGGAGAGAAAGATGTGCCCGAGGAGCTGAAAGAAAACTGGATAGAGCATGGCGAGCAAGGGGGAGTGACTTGAAAAATGAGATTTAAGACATATGGTGGCGGGACTTCCCTGGTGGTCCAGTGGTAAAGAAACCGCCTTCCAATGCAGGGGATGCGGGTTGGATCCCTGGTTAGGGAATTAAGATCCCGCATGCCAGAGAAACTAAGCCCGCGCACCACAACTACCGAGCTCGCGCCCTTCAACTGAAGAGCCTGTGTACTGCAAACTACAGAGCCCACACGCCCTGGAGCCTGCAGGCCACAACTAGAGAAGAGCAAACCTGCACGTCACAGCTAGAGAGAAGCCAGTGTACTGCAATGAAAGATCCCGCGTGCCTCAGCAAATATCCCGTGCACCAAAACTAAGACACAACACAGCAAAAAAAAAAAGACATATGGTGGGGTCAGATCACACTGAATTTTACAGGCCATGGAAAAGTTTGGATTTTATTCTAAGTACAATATGAAGTCTCTGAAGGATTTTAAGGAGAGGAATGACATGACTGGAGTTGTATTTTTAAGAAGATTCTGCTACTGTGAGAAGAATGGGTGGGAAAGGAGCAAGAGGGGCAACAGGGAGATGGAATGAGAGTGAAATGCAATAATAGCCTCTCAGATAGATGACAAAGAACTCAATGAAGGTGGTGACGGAGATGAAAAGTTGTTCACGAACTTGAGGTGTATCATAGATACTCATAGTTCTACTGGTTATTAGTGAAGTGTTTCTATGCATAGTACACAAGATACAAACTTTTCACTTCACAGAATGAGTTCTTTTAACTCTTTCAAAGAAATCAAGGCTGTTATCAAGCACTGTAATCAATTCACCAAATATTAATTGAACACCTTCTAACTGTGTAGAAATTAAATTTGAGAAATTTTGCTCCCCTTCAAAACATGTACCAGTTTGGAAATTGGAAACTCCCTGAATTAAACAATTAGAAAATAACCTATTGTTTAACATAATAGTAAATACCAAGGGTAGAAAGTAAGTTCTCAAGACGGACAGAAATTTTTAAAATAATAAAAATTTGTATCTTTATGGTCTAAAACAGGAGATTCTAGAATTTTAAGGATACATAAAGTTTAGGTAAACCAACAAATTCAGACAAGGAAAGGATTTGCGTAAGACCATTGTGGCAGATATTTTGGGGGATTTCTTCTCAGCTCAAAATAATTCTCCCCTTTTCTCTCAGAACTGACCCTCCCTTCACAGGAATGAGTACCTGACAGCCATGTTTTACTATATGATTCCTACTCTTATGGCAAGACTGACTAGACCACACTGGATGCTGGACCCAAACCAAGTCAGGCCAATCAAATTTCTATCTCAGAAATTCTGAATTGGGACTCAAAATAGGTAGGTTAGTCTTTAAGCATGGCTGGAACTGTGACATGTAACGTCAGGAGCTGTAGAGGGCAGAGAAGTGGGAAGAACTGATCTGTAAAAAGAAGGAGCAAGGGAAAAGTCCTGATTTTTTTGGTTCAAAATCCTACTACACCCTTCCAGAGTCTCTCACTGCATTATCCTTGAATTCTGTAAGAAAACTCCATATCCTTAAAATAATTACCCTGTTTGCTTAAATCACCTTGTTAGTTGCTTGGAACGAATATGCATTATCTGAGCCCAGCACAGTCATGAAAATGGGAATGATCATGATGAACAGGACTGACTAAAGCAGAAGATCATTTTATACACAGAACATTTAGTAGGACAGAAAAAGGATAAGGCTAGGCACCCTCTTTAACAAGCATACAGCTAGTGGAGTATGATAAACAGCATACCAAAAGAGCAATCTCTCATGGATGCTATCAAAGATATGTAACTATCAAAGAATGTAAACTACATAGTCCGACAAGAAAGGGAGGCATGAGTCAGGCACTCACACACTCAGGAGAAAGTGTTAATTTATGGAGATTAATTTGGCAAGATTCTTAAACTGGACATACTATTTTCAACAAACAGTATGACAAACAGTATTTATCAAGTCCTTACTATGTGTCAGGAACTCTTCCAGATACTAGAAATTAAGTACTAAACAAGAAAGACAAATTTTCTGCCCTCCTGGAACATACTCTTACAGGGGTAGGGAGTTGAGGAAGAAATAATGAATAATAAATGAATTAATATGGCTCATAATTTCTAAGAACTTAACAAAGTAAATAATTAGATAAATGGACATAGATGTGAGCACAAGGATATAGACACATTACAATGTTAAAATATTAAAAAATTAGAAACAACCTAAATGTCCAATAATAAGGGATTGATTACATAAATTATAGTATATCCAAATTATGCAGTATTATATTACATTTCAAAAATATTTTAAAATAGTAATAGCTAATGTTTATTTAGTGCTTACTATTTGCAAGGTATTCTTCTAGTGTTTTATATATAGTAATTTGTTTAATAAACACAGAAATCCTGAAGTAGGTATTCCATTACCATTTCCATTTTATGGGATAAGAAAAATGGCCCAGAGAGGTTAAGTAACTTACCCAAAGTCATACAGTGAGCAAGTGGGAGAGGAGAGATTTAAACCCAAAGACAAATTTGACTGTAGAGCCTGTGCTTTTAACTATACCATCTCCAGAAAAGCATTCCAATGTGGGAAAATACCCATACTATAATTTTTAAGCTAAAAAATGCAAGATATTGATATAACTTTATATATAATTTTTAATTAAATTATGTAGACAGTATATTTATGCTCTAAAAAAGCATTAGAAGATATTCCAAAATATTAATAAACTATTTTCTCTGAATGGTAGGATTACAGATTTTTATTCTCCTCTCTGTTTTATATTTCCAAAACTGTTTTTCAGTTAAGAGAGATTACTTATTAAAGGGGGTAAAAATTGTGCTGAGGCTTTACAAATGAAAGGAAATTAAGTAAAAATTGGCAGAAAAGTAAGTGGGAGGAGGTTTTATGTTTGCTACCATAATCCCTGTAGTGAATCAGAAAGCAGGGGAATCATTTATATGTTGAATCTGAAATATGACAGAAATGAACTTATCTATGAAACAGATTCACAGATATAGAGAACAGACTTGTGGTTGCCCAGGGTGGGGGCGCGGGTGTTGGGGGGTGATGGACTGGGAGTTTCAGATTAGAAGATGCAAACAATTATACATAGAATTGATAAACAACAAGGTCCTACTATATAGCACAAGGAACTGTACTCAATATCCTGTGATAAATCATAATGGAAAAGAATATGAAAAAGAATATATATGTATAACTGAATCACTTTGCTGTACAGCAGAAATTAATACAACATTGTAAATCAACTATACTTCAATAAAATAAATGTAAAAAAAACAAAGAAAAGAAAGCAGAGGAAAATTGAGTTTCTGTAAGTTGCTTCCTCCAAGATATTTTTTAAAAAGAGATTTGGTGATTGACATTTAGGGCATTTTATTTGTCATTTTTTACAAAATGAAACTGAGCCCAAGAGAAGGAAGGTTACATGTCCACAAAAATTAATGATGGAGCTAGAAAAAAAAAAAAAAGCTCTTCTGATACTCCAGGCACTTGTCTACATTGCTAATAATATTGGGGGAAATGTTTACCTAGGATTAAAAATGAGTTTTTAGAGCATCTCTGTTGGAGAACAGCATTAGGATGATCACATTGAACTGTATTTGAACAGAGCTTTGTAAATGTAGAATGAATGAGAATGAGTAGATATCTTATCATAAGCATTGTCAACCATTCATAAAATAGCTAATGTTGGTAGTTGGTTTCAAATTATTTAAGAATTGGTAGTACCTGCTGCCATGGAAGTCTCTGACAATAATTTGGCAGCAGTTCAGAAAAGGAAATGGAAAAAGAGTTTTATCTTAATATTTATATATTTGACACTTACTGTTCCACGTGGGAGTTACCTGATATAAGAAGATGGTGGGCCATTACATCTCTATTCCTGTTACATTTCCAACCACACAATGCACTTTTCTGAATGATGCCTCTATAACCAAATGAATAAGATCAAAACTGTCTCTACAGAAAGCCCTAAAGAATCAGTAGAGATATGTCTTGGAGAATATTAATGTAATTTTGTGATCACTGGTCATTCTACAGGTATTTGCTAAAAACCTATAAAGGGCAGGATAACTATGATATGAACGTCTATTGTGTAGACACAGTCACTGCCCTCAAAGAGTTTGTCTCTAGTAAAGAGATAAGTAAACAATTATTATATATGATTCAAAGCAAGCATGCTTAATATGCTATGAGTGGTATGAACCATATTTTAAATCATCACAAAAGTGGGAAGTATTGTTTCTAGGCAAGTCAATTGAACTGACCTCTGAAGAATGGTGGAAATTCAATAGACAAAGATGAGGGGCAAAGAGTGCATTCTAAGCACTCTACCAGGTGTGAATATAGAAAACCATGGCATATGTTAATGTTGATACCACACCCAGAGAATTTTGAGTTCCAGACACGTTGCCAGGAATATACTCCTTCAGTTCTTTTCTCCTATTCAGCTCCAATAAGCTGAAAACTAGGCCAACAGCCTCCAGGCAGGAGATTTTTAAAGTTTTGAGATATATTTCCAGGACTATTTGAGGTTTCCAAGAGGAAAGATGTAAAAATACTAGCATTGGGGGTTCTTTAACATAGTGGCCAAAGCAGCTCACTCTACAGTAAACTTCACAATAGGCGAGACTTCCTCATGGGCTCAAGCTTACAATCAGCTCTTCAGTGGTTTAAAACAGATGAGTAAAGATCACAGTTATCTCAGAAAAGCCTCTAACAAATATGTAAAAGTAACTGGAGGGGAAAAAGACCATGTGGAGAGAAGAATACTCTTTTTAAAAAAATCCTCATTAGTCTCAGAGAAATAAGAGAAAACACTGCATCCACAAAACAAGAACATGATGCCAAATAAAAAGGATATTCATAATACAAACAAACAAAACAAAACAAAAAACAAAATCAGCCCTTGTAAATTAAGACTTAAACAACCCAAATAAAAATTCAATATCTGGGGCTTCCCTGGTGGTGCAGTGGTTGAGAGTCCACCTGCCAATGCAGGGGATGCGGGTTCGTGCCCCGGTCCGGGAAGATCCCACATGCCGCAGAGCGGCTGGGCCCGTGGGCCATGGTCGCTGGGCCTACGCATCAGGAGCAGGCCCCGCAGCGGGAGAGGCCACAACAGTGAGAGGCCCACGTACCGCAAAAAAAAAAAAAAAAATTCAATATCTGGAAGATGGTGCTGCAGAAAAACAAGTACAGCAAAGAGTAAAAAAAACAGAGATAGAAAATGGGAAGGGGAGTGGGAAAAATAAGAAGAAGACTCATCCAGATGGACCAACATTCAAATCATTAGGGTCCCAGAAAACAAGAACAGAGAAAATGAAAGGGAGGAAATAATCAATGAACATCTTCAAATTGGATTGAAAGATGCGTTTCCTGATTGAAAAGACATGTAGTGTGCAACACAATAGATAAAAATAAACCCATATGAAGGCACATCATGAAATTTCAGAAACCTGAAGACAATGAAAAATTCTACAAGCTTCCACAGGTAAAAATAGGACATATAATATGGATCATGAGTTAGAATAAATCTGGTAGGCAGAACTCTAACCTCAAGATTCCCCGTCTCTTGTGTACATGTGTACTATGAAAATATTTACTATGTGTACTATGAAAATATTTACTATGAATATGATGGATATCACTCCCATAACTAGATTGTGTTATATGGCACAGCTGACTTTAAGAAAGGCTTGACCTATTCAGCATGAAAAGGATGCCTAAAAGTGGTGGGCCTCTTCCTGACAAAGGAGATTCTCCATAGCTGGCTTTGAAGACAAGGAGGCCACATGGTAAGAAATGCGTGTAGTAGCTGAGAGGGGTCCCTGGCTGCCAGCCAGCAAGGAAATAGGGGTCTCAGTCTTATGACCACAAAGAGCTGAATTCTGCCACCTCCTGAATGAGCCTGGAGGTGATTTCAGCCCTGTGATATCCTACACAGAGAATCCAGCCACGCTGTGCTCAGATTTCTGAACTATGGAATTATGAGCTAATAAATGGGTATTGCTTAAGTCTCTAAATTCGTAGTGATTTGTTAACAGCAAGAGAAAATGAACACAGCTTTTCAGCAACAATGGAAGCTAGACAACAATGGAGACACCCTCAACATTCTGAAGAAAAGTTATTTCTAACCTAGAATTATATACCTCACCAAAACTGCCAATTAGCTGTTAGAGTAAATTAAGGATATTTTCAGACATACAAGATCTCAACAATTTACCTCCCATGTATCCTGTCTTAGCAAGCTACTGGTGGGTGCTTCATTAAAATTAGGGGGGAAAATAAAACAAGAAAGAGGAATATGTGGTATACAGGAAGAGGTGTGAAAATTCCCAGGATATTGGTGAAGGGAGATCCCAGGATGACATGCACCACACAGCTAGTCCATGTTGGAGCAGTTTAGAATGCTCTGGAGACATTTTTGCCATGAAGATTAAGTTAAAAGAATACCTAATATAGCTGAAGGAATAGAGAGGAGATTTAGGTATTTGGTGGAGAGTTGGGGTTGAATTATTGATAAGTATATAGAAAGCTAACTGTATAACAACAGCCTCAAGAAAGACACTTACTTAATTCTAGGGGAAACAAAAAGTTGTACAGGAATTGTTGTCATAGTTTATTACATGACTTAACTGTTAATAGTTTTTATGTGGTCATAATAGAACATTTTACCACAGTGAAATTTCAGGAAGACCTAAAGCTCAAAATTAAGAAGTAGTTGTGGAATCTAACAAGCAAAACAAACCAATGATATAACAAAACAGAAGCAGACTTAGTAGACATAGAGAACAAACTAGTGGTTACCAGCAAGAAGAGGGAAGTGGGGAGGGGAAGCAAGATAGAGGTAGAGGATTTAGAGGTAAAAACTACTATGTATAAAATAAATAAGGGGGGCAGAGTCAAGATGCCAGTGTGGGAAGATGCAGAGTTCGAATCTCCCCACAACTAGGGCACCTGCCAGACACTGGTGGGGCACCCTGATGCCCAAGGACATGGGAAGAATCCCCAAACAAACAGGTAGGACATGGGGGGATCGAGGGAGGAAGAGAAGTGGAAGCTGGACAGGACTGGCACCCCTGAGGGGTGATTGAGAGGAGGGAGGGGTTCCCACATCTGGAGGGACCCTCAGGGGCTCAGAGCAGGGGATTGGGCCCAGCGTCTCCCTTGTCCAATCAGCCGGGGAAGTCTGCCTGGCTCTCAGACTGGGTCCTATGGCCTCAGAGGTCTCCTCTGGGCCAGGTTGGTCCTGGGGACGTAGGAGGGAGGCCAGGGAGATCAGGAGAGGCAGGCAGGAGGAGTCCTCCAGAACGGGAGGAGCAGAAGAGCCTGCTCGAACCCAGGAAGGCTGCTGGGCTCACAGGTGGGGTTCCCTGCTCTCTGAGAACAGGCCTGGGTGTCTTCTGTTCTGCTGAGCCTAAGCTCCACCCCTCCACACACCACCCACTGCCATTTCCGGCCCTGTGGGTCCTAAGCATAGGTCCTGCCCACCACCCAAATCTCACCCCTGCCTAGGTCCGACCCTCCACAGCCAAGGCCTCTTCCAAATTTTTTTTTTTCTCCTCCTCTTTTTTACTACTGTGGTTCTGTTTTACCTTCTAGTTGTTGTTTCATCTATATTTTTATTTTTATTTTTTTTCTAACATATCTGTTAGTTTCCTTGTCTAATTTTATTTTTACTTTGTTATTGTTTTCCATTTTTATTTTCATTTTTTCCTTCCCTGCACAGTTTGCGGGATCTTGGTTCACGAGCCAGGGGTCAGGCTGAAGCTCCTGTAGTGGGAACTCCAAGTCCAAACCACTGGACTAACAGAGAACCTCAGACTCCAGGGAATATTTATCGGAGTGAGGTCTCCCACAGGTTGTCATCTCAGCACCAAGATCCAGCTCTACCCAATAGCCTACAAACTTCAGTGGTAGAGCCTCAGGCTAAACACCCAGTAAGACAGGAACGCAATCTCACTCATAAAAAAAAGGTAAGGGCTTCCCTGGTGGCTCAGTGGTTGAGAGTCCGCCTGCCGATACAGGGGACACGGGTTCGTGCCCCGGTCCGGGAAGATCCCACATGCCATGGAGCAGCTGGGCCTGTGAGCCATGGCCACTGAGCCTGCGCATCCGGAGCCTGTGCTCCACAACGGGAGAGGCCACAACAGTGAGAGGCCTGCGTATTGCAAAAAAAAAAAAAAAGGGTAAAAAAAAAATGAGACTGCAAAAAAAATGTCACAAATCAAGGAGCAAGGTAAAAACCTACAAGACCAAATAAAAGAGGAAATAGGCAATCGACCTGAAAAAGAATTCAGAGTAATGATAGTAAAGATGATCCAGAATCTCGGATATAGAATGGAGGCATGGATTGAGAAAATACAAGAAATGTTTAAAAAAGATCTAGAAGAACTAAAGAACAAACAAACAGAGATGAACAACACAATAAATGAAATGAAAAGTACACTAGAAGGAATCAATAACAGAATAACTGAGGCAGAAGAATGAATAAGTGAGCTGGAAGACAAAATGGTGGATATAACTGCTGAGGAGCAGAGTAAAGAAAAAAGAATGAAAAGGATTGAAGACAATCTCAGAGACCTCTGAGACAACACTAAATGCACCAATATTCGAATTATAGGGGTCCCAGAAGAAGAAGAGGAAAAGGAAAGGTCTGAGAAAATATTTGAAGAGATTATAGTGGAAAACTACAGTGGAAATAGTCACCCAAGTCCAGGAAGCACAGAGAGTCCCATACAGGATAAACCCTAGGAAAAACACACAAAGACACATATTAATGAAACTAACAAAAATTAAATTCAAAGGAAAAATATTAAGAGAAGCAAGGGAAACACAAAAAATAACATACAAAGAAATCCCCATGAGGTTATCAGCTGATTTTTCAGCAGAAATTCTACAGGCCAGAAGGGAGTGGAGGGATATACTTAAAGTGATGAAAGGGAAAAACCTACAACCAAGATTACTCTAC
The DNA here is from genome assembly GCF_003031525.2 of Neophocaena asiaeorientalis asiaeorientalis. Lineage (NCBI taxonomy): Eukaryota > Metazoa > Chordata > Mammalia > Artiodactyla > Phocoenidae > Neophocaena > Neophocaena asiaeorientalis. The sequence continues at coordinate 6,448,892 of NW_020174648.1, forward strand.
CCAGCAAGGATCTCATTAAGATTCGATGGAGAAATCAAAAGCTGTTCAGACAAGCAAAAGCTAAGAGAATTCTGCACCACCAAACCAGCTTTACAACAAATGCTAAAGAAACTTCCCTAGGAAGGAAACACAAGAGAAGAAAAAGACCCACAAAAACAAACGCAAAAAATTAAGAAAATGGTAACAGGAACACACTTACTGATAATAGCCTTGAATGTAAATGGATTAAATGCCCCAACCAAAAGACACAGACTGGCTGAATGGATACAAAAAAAAGACGCATATATACCCTGTTTACAAGAGACGCACTTCAGACCTAGGGATACATACAGACTGAAAGTGAAGTGATGGAAAAAATATTCCATGCAAATGGAAATCAAAAGAAAGCTGGGGTAGCAATACTCCTATTAGATAAAATAGACTTTAAAATAAAGACTGTTACAAGAGATAAGAAAGGACACTACATAATGATCAAGGGATCAATCCAAGAAGATGACATAACAGTTATAAATATTTATTCATCCAACACAGGAGCACCTCAATACATAAGGCAAATGCTAACAACCACGAAAGGAGAAATCGACAGTAATACAATAATGGTAGGGGACTTTAACACCCCACTTACACCAATGGACAAATCATCCACACAGAAAATAAATAAGGAAACACAAGCTTTAAATGACACAATAGACCAGATAGATTTAATTGATATTTACAGAACATTCCACCCAAAAGTGGCAGAATACACTTTCTTCTCAAGTGCACATGGAACATTCTCCAGGATAGATCACATCTTGGGTCACAAATCAGGCCTCAGAAAATTTAAGAAAATTGAAATTGTATCAAGCATCTTTTCTGACCACAACACTATAGGACTGGAAATCAATTACAGGAAAAATACTGTAAAAAACACAAATACATGGAGGCTAAACAGTGCGTTACTAAATAACCAAGAGATCACTGAAGAAATCAAAGAAAAATACATAGAAACAAATGACAATGAAAACACAATGACCCAAAACCTATGGGACGCAGCAAAAGCAGTTCTAAGAGGGACGTCTATAGCAATTCAATCTTACCTCAAGAAAAAAGAAAAATCTCAAATAAACAATCTAACCCTACACCTAAAGCAACTAGAGAAAGAAGAACAAAAAACCCAGTCAGTAGAAGGAAAGAAATCATAAAGATCAGAGCAGAAATAAATGAAATAGAAACTAAGAAAACAGTAGCAAAGCTGAATAAAACTAAAAGCTGGTTCTTTGAGACGATAAACAAAATTGATAAACCCTTAGCCAGACTCATCAAGAAAAAAGGGAGAGGACTCAAATCAATAAAATTAGAAATGAAAAAGGAGAAGCCACAAATGACATCACAGAAATACAAAGGATTATAAGAGACAACTACAAACAACTAAATGCCAATCAAATGGACAGCCACGAAGAAACGGACAAATTTTTGCAAAGGAACAATTTTCCAAGACTGAACCAGGAAGAATTAGAAAATATAAACAGACCTGTCACAAATAATGAAATTGAAACAGTAATTTAAAATATTCTAGCAAACAAAAGTCTGGGACCAAATGGCTTCACAGGCAAATTTTATCAAACGTTTACAGAAGAGCTAACACCGATCCTTCTCAAACTCTTCCAAAAATTGCAGAGGGAGGAACACTCCCAAATTCACTCTACAAAGACACCATCACCCTGATACCAAAACCAGAAAAAGATATCACAAAAAAGAAAACTACAGACCAATATCACTGATGAATATAGATGCAAAAATCCTGAACAATATACTAACAAACAGAATCCTACAACATATTAAAAGGATCATACACCATGATCAAGTGAGATTTATCCCAGGGATGCAAGGATTCTTCAATATATGCAAATCAATCAATGTGATACACCATATTAACAAATTGAAGAATAAAAACAATATGGTCATCTCAACAGATGCAGAGAAAGCTTCTGATAAAATTCAACATTTATAAATTCCATTTATGATAAAAACTCTCCAGAAAGTGGGCATAGAGGGAAACTACCTCAACATAATAAAGGCCATATATGACAAACCCACAGCAAACATCATTCTCAATGCTGAAATACTGAAAGCATCTCCACTAAGATCAGGAACATGACAAGGACGTCCCCTCTCACCAATGTTATTCAACATAGTTTTGGAAGACCTAGCCACGGCAGTCAGAGAAGAAAAAGAAATAAAAGGAATCCAAATTGGAAAAGAAGAAGTAAAACTGTCACTGTTGGCAGATGACATGATACTACACATAGAAAATCCTAAAGATGCCACCAGGATTTCCCTCATGGCACAGTGATTAAGAATCCGCCTGCCAATGCAGGGAACACAGGTTCTATCCCTGGTCCAGGAAGATCCCACATGCTGCAGAGCAACGAAGCTCGTGCACCACAACTACTATGCCTGCGCTCTAGAGCCCGCAAGCCACAACTACTGAAGCCTGTGTGCCTAGAGCCTGGCTCTGCAACAAGAGAAGCCACCGTAATAAGAAGCCCGCGTACAGTAACCAAGAGTGGCTCCCGCTCGATGCAACTAGGGAAAGCCTGCGCACAGCAACAAAGATCCAACGCAGACAAAAATAAATATATAATTAATTAATTAAATAATTTCAAAAAAAGAAAAAACTAAGATGCCAGCAGAAAACTACTAGAACTAATCAATGAATTAGGTAAGGTTACAGGATACAAAATTAATGCACAGAAATCTCTGGCATTCCTACACTAACAACAAAAAATCAGAAAGAGAGATGAAGCAAACAATCCCATTTACCATTGCAACAAAAAGAATAAAATACCTAGGAATAAACCTACCTAAGGAGGTGAAAGACTTGTACTCAGAAAACTATAAAACACTGATGAAAGAAATCAAAGATGACAGATGGAGAAATACATGTTCTTGGATTGGAAGAATCAATATTGTAAAAATGACTATACTACCCAAAGCAATCTACAGATTCAATGCAATCCCTATCAAACTACCAATGGCATTCTTCACAGAATTAGAACCAAAAATTTTACAATTCGTATGGAAACACAAAAGACTCCGAATAGCCAAAGCAATCTTGAGAAAGAAAAATGGAGCTGGAAGAATCAGGCTCCCTGACTTCAGACTATACTACAAAACTACAGTAATCAAGATAGTATGGTACTGGCACAAAAACAGAAATATAGATCAATGGAACAGGATAGAAAGCCCAGAGATAAACCAATGCACATATGGTCACCTTATCTTTCACAAAGGAGGCAAGAATATACAATGGAGAAAAGACAGCCTATTCAATAGGTGGTGCTGGGAAAACTGGACAGCTACATGTTAAAGAATGAAACTAGAACACTACCTAACACCATATACAAAAATAAACTCCAAATGGATTAAAGACCTAAATCACTACATAGACCAGACACTACAAAACTCTTAGAGGAAAACATAGGAAAAATACTCTTTGAGATAAACTACAGCAAGATCTTTTTTGACCCACCTAATAGAGTAATGGAAATAAAAACAAAAATAAACAAATGGTACCTAATGTAAATTAAAAGCTTTTGCACAGCAAAGGAAACCATAAACAAGACAAAAAGACAACCCTCAGAATGGGAGAAGATATTTGCAAATGAAACAACAGACAAAGGATTAATCTCCAGAATATACAACAGCTCATGAAGCTCAATATCAAAAAAACAAATAATTCAATTAAAAAATGGGTGGAAGACCTAAATAGACATTTCACCAAAGAAGACATACAGATGGCCAAGAGGCACATGAAAAGATGCTCAACATCACTAATTATTAGAGAAATGAAAATCAAAACTACCTGAGGTATCACCTCACCAGTCAGAATGGCCATTATCAAAAAATCTAGAAACAATAAATTCTGGAAAGGGTGTGGTGAAAAAGGAGCCCTCCTGCATTGTTGGTGGGAATGTAAATTGATACAACCACTATGGAAAATAGTATGGAGTTTCCTTAAAAAACTAAAAATAGAACTACCATATGACCCAGCAATCCCACTACTGGGCATATATCCTGTGAAAACCATAATTCAAAAAGAGTCATGTACCACAATGTTCATTGCAGCATTATTTGCAATAGCCAGGACATGGAACTAACCTAAATGTCCATCGACAGATGAATGGATAAAGAAGATGTGTCATATATATAGAATGGAATATTACTTGGCCATAAAAAGAAACAAAATTATTTGTAGTGAGGTGGACGGACCTAGAGTCTGTCATACAGAGTGAAGTAAGTCAAAAAGAGAAAACACATATATATGGAATCTAAAAAAAAAAAAAAGGTACTGATGAACCTAGTGGCAGGGCAGGAATAAAGACATAGACATAGAGAATGTACTTGAGGACACAGAGGGTGGAGGGGGAAGCTGGGGCAAAGGGAGAGTAGCATCAACATATATACACTACCGAATGTAAAATAATTAGCTAGTGGGAAGCAGCAGCATAGCATAGGGAGATCAGCTCGCTGCTTTGTGATGAATTAGAGAGGTGGGATAGGGAGGGCAGGAGGGAGCCTCAAGAGGGAGGAGATATGGAGATATATGTATGCATATGGCTGATTCACTTTGCTGTACAACAGAACTAACACAGTAATGTGAAGCAATTATACTCCAATAAAGATGTATTAAAAATAATAAATAAAATCAAATAAATAAGCTACAAGGATATATTGTATAACACAGGGAATATAGCCAACATTTTTTAATAACTTTAAATGGAGTATAATCTATAAAAAAATTTGAATCACTATGTTATACATCTGAAACTAATAAAATATTGTAAACCAACTATACCTCAATAAAAAAAAATTCAGAAGTAGAAAGATAGCACACTTACAGATCTAGAATACCAAATGAATTAATTAAAGAGTTGATAAGTGCTGCCTCTACAGAGAAAGAATGGGTGAGATGTGAGGGGACTGCTCATTTTAGTTTCAAACCTTATAAAATTATTTTTCTCTTTAGAGGCGTATATATCTTTCATGAAGATAAACACTAAAAAGCGAAGGAGGTAGTGAAAGGGATCTTTACAAATTAATGTGTAAATGGCTTTCTTGAGAGGGAAACTCCTGACAACCCTTTGATCATAATAAAGTGTTTTCATGTTAATATCCATTTTAAAAAGCAAAGAAGTTTTTATTTTATTTGTAAAACAATGAGCACTGTTGTACATTTTTCAGCAGAAGCAACCCATTCATTATGGCTAGCGAGGATGGAAAGAAGTAGATTAAAAAATCTTGGGAAATAGACTCAACAGAACCTGGTAATTGATTGCTAAATGGATGGGAGCAGTGATAACACAGAAGGTATGAGAAAGGAGGGAAGAGTCAAGGATGGTTCCCAGGTTTCTGCCGTGGAGTACCTGGGTAGATGGTGGTATCATTTTCTGAAATAGAAAATATAGAAGAGAAATAGAATTGGAAAGACAGGGAAGAATGCAAGTTTGATTTGAGGCATGATCAAATAAAGTACCTACAGGATATCCAGGCAGAGAAGACAGGTGGCAACTAGATATAGAGAACAGGAGTTCGCAGGAGAGATTTGGCCTCGAAAGAGAGAACTGGAAATGTAACAAGATAAATAAGGTGACTGAGGGGAAGGGAGCAGGAGAATCCTTCCCCAGGGTCAGACCTACTTTGCTAAACCAAGTTAGAGAAGGCTAGGCTTCAAAAGTCTATGGGAAGGTTGAGTGATATCACATATTTGGAATCTAAAGAAAAAGATGCAAATGAACTTACTTACAAAACAGAAACAGACATAGAAAACAAATTTATAGATACGAAAGGGGAAAGGCAGGGAGACGGATAAATTAGGAGTTTGGGATTAACAGATGCACACTACTGTATATAAAATAAACACCAAGGTCCTACTGTAGAGCACAGGGAACTATATTCAATATCTTGTAATAACCTACAATGGAAAAGAATCTGAAAAAGAATATATATATGTATATACATATATATATAAATATCACTGAATCACTTCGCTGTACACCAGAAACTAACACAACACTATAAATCAACTATACTTCAACAAAAACATTAAAAAAAATAAAAGTCTATGGGAAGGTTGAAAATTATAACTTGGAGAAGTTGAAAAGTGCTCAATTACTCTAAGGGGAGGGTATACAAAGGGTTAGAAGACAGTGAGAGACCCTGTGGTTGGCAGTATTTGGGGAAGGGGACAAAAATGTCCAACAGGGAATTGAAAGGTATATGTTGTGTGATATGCCTTGCAACTCTACACCTTTTGCTTCCCAGGAAATCATTAGTAAAAACTGGCTTTCCTTCTCAATATTTTGTGGAGCATATTTGTTTTCAGGGAATGTGACAAAAAAATGAATTGTGTCTCAAGGTTTGTACAAGAAGAAGGCAGACACGGTCTGTAGAAGGATGGTTACATGACTATAGGTATCACCAGTAAAGTGTTAGGGGAAGTATTTGCAAACAACTCCGGTGAAGACTAAAACCAAGAGGGTGTCAGGGAAGTCACTGTGGTTACACAGGAAGGTCTCTGATAATCTCAATTCTTTTTTTTAACGGCTTGTTGTTGTTCCATTACTGCCTTTTTTTTTAAATTTTTGGCTGCGTTGGGTCTTCGTTGTGGCGTGCGGGCTTTCTCTATTTGCTGCAAGCAGGGGCCTCTCTTCGTTGCCGCCCGCCGGCTTCTCATCGCGGTGGCTTCTCTTGTTGCCGAGCATGGGCTCTAGGCACGTGGGCTTCAGTAGTTGTGGCTCGCGGGCTTAGTTGCTCCACAGCATGTGGGATCTTCCTGGACCAGGGCTCGAACCCGTGTCCCCTGCACTGGCAGGTGGATTCTTAACCAGTGTGCCACCAGGGAAGCCCGCCTTTTTGTATTTTTTTAAACTGAGATATAACTGACATATAACATATTAGTTTCAAGTATGCAACATATTGTAATCTCAATTCTTAACAAAAAATGCAAAAGACAGAAAGTAGGGTCCATAGCCAAGAACAAATATAAGAGATTGGCTCCAACATAAAGTTATCAGGAAGGCTGAAACCAGATGAACTAAGCCTTGTGAATAAATGCTAAGAAGGGTGTGAAGAAAAATGGACTAACCTACTTCTTGAGTCCAATGGCAATGTTAATTCATTGGTTCCTGCCTCTGTGTCAACAAGGAGCCCATCAACTATGATTCACCAATATTTTAGTCCCTTTCTGCCCCCACCACCTTCACACCCTAGGCTCTTAACTCTATTTTACTTTATATCCTAGCACCTATCAATACCTGAAACTGTATTATATATTGTTAATTTGTTTGTTGTCTGTCTCCCTCACTCTAAGGTAAGTTGTATGAGGAGTTCTGTCTTCAATACTCTGTCCTGAATCGTACCTGTCATGTAAAAGATATTCAATAAATATTTATTAGCGAATGAATCAATTCCTGTCTTGTTTCTGCCTTTTGTCAGAAATGACCTCTGGATTAAAACAAGTAGGAAACAATTGGTTAAGAGGGAATTTAAGGGATTTCCCTGGTGGTGCAGTGGTTAAGAATCTGCCTGCCAATGCAGGGGACACGGGTTCAAGCCCTGGTTTGGGAAGATCCCACATGCCATGGAGCAACTAAGCCTGTGCGCCAAAACTACTGATTCTGCCCTCTAGAGACCACGAGCCACAACTACTGAGCCTGTGTGCTGCAACTACTGAAGCCCGCGTGCCTAGAGCCCGTGCTCGGCAACAAGAGAAGCCACCGCAATGAGAAGCCCGAGCACCACAACGAAGAGCAGCTCCAGCTCGCCACAACTAGAGAAAAGCCAGCGCACAGCAACAAAGGGCCAACGCAGCCAAAAAGTTAATTAATTAATTTTTAAAAACCTTTAAAAAAAAAAGAGGGAATTCAAGTCTAAAGCAGCATAAGCTTGTACCAAGGGCTTCAAAGTACTGTAATGATAACTGCAGTCACTTACTGATCACCAAGTAGGTGCCAGGCACTGTGCTAAGCCCTTAACCTACGTTATCTAATACAATCTTCAAAGCCAAGGGATTGTTAACCCCTTTTGTAGATAAAGAAGGTAAGTGCCCAAAGGCTTAAGGAATTTGCCCCATCTGGCCAATGTCCAAGCCAAAGTTCAAACTCAGGTCTCTCTGACTTCAGAGCCTGCATCCTTAAGCATGCTGTGATTCTGCCTAATGAAAGTAAGACATTTCCATACCATATTTAAATCCCTTGGGACCCAACCAAATTATCTATCAGGATCCTAAAATTATTAAATTGCTTTTTGTAATTATGAATTAGGAAAAATGGACTAAGTGCTAGAAGACTGGTGATGGGTAAGTATGTTTATGATTTTTAAGAGTAAATTGTACAATAAAGGACCACAAAACTAGATAGTTTAGTAGTACTATTTATATAACAGTCTTGGTATTTGAAATACCTTTAGACTGGGCACTTCAGTTTGTACCCTGCCCTCCACTTCCTGCTGTCTTCTCCCAGCCATTTTACATATTTTGATTTCCTGTCTGGCCCCCAAAGAAATTTCAATATGTAACCAGAAACCACAGAAATCTGTCCCAGCAGAAATTCAAGGACACACACACATTGTTTAGGATCACTTTTAGAAATAGTAATTGATCATTAAGAGCCAACAGAGGTTTACTATAAAATCATAAGACAAAATTATTACATTGATTCTAAGTGACAAGGAGGTAGTGGCAGCAAAAATAGAAAGTGTGGCTTTTTAAAACGCACATTTTAGAATATCTTAGGGGCAAATACACAATGGAATGGAATGGAAACAATGCTTGCCTCTGGCAAGGGAATGAGAAGGCTGGAGAACAGAGGAGGGAGGAAGACTTATATTTCACAGTCTATCTAAAGTATCTTTTGAATTTTACAGCTCTAACATTTCATGGGTGATGGAGCCCTTGCTGACACAAAGGCAGGAGCCATTGAGCATATGGAACAAAATCCAACCAAATGAGCCTAACTCCAGAGTTTCCTGAAGATTCTCTGAGATGATGCTGAAACCATCCTCCCAGCCTTTATTGTGACACAGAGAAACCAACTTAAATTGTTCTCAATTACCACAAGATGCTGAATTCAGCTGCCATTGAAGCTCAGTTGTTCCCTACACATGACTCAGCCACCGCTTCTCTTCACCTGCATCTTGTCATGTTGAACCCATTAAGTCACCACCTAACAAAAATTTGCTCCCTCCCTCTTTTAAAGTTTCAGGTTAGTTGACTAATGTTCTTCAGTTTCCCAGCAACAATGAGAAATAGGCTTTTAAGCTGTGAAGTTCCCTTATTGTTCTTTACCTTTGGTTTTCCACAGACTTGAAGCTTGAGAAAACAGAATTAAAGTTTCAAACCATTGTTTTATTTAGCTATGTTTTGAATATTTTGATATACCTTTGCTTAGAAAATACTGAATTTCTGACTTTTTAGCAACAACAAAACGTGCCAAAGATATTATTAAAATTCTCTACCTTTTCCAAGGAGTAAAATGTAATTATTAGAGATAAAATAGCATACATAAACCCTAGTCCAGGAGAGGGGAAGAGTGATTGAGATGGACTCAGTGGTAGGGCAGGAAGGCTGGAAATGGAAGTACTCTAACTGATATCCTATTTTCCTCAATCACTTTTTCTAAAGCATTAAAAATATTTTTACTGACAACAACAAAACACAATTTTAGAGCATACAGTATAGGCAGTATTTTTTTTTTTAATTAATTAATTATTTATTTATTTTTGGCTGTGTTGGGTCTTCGTTGTGGTGCGTGGGCTTATTGTGGTGGCTTCTCTTGTTGTGGAGCATGGGCTCTAGGCGCACGGGCTTCAGTAGTTGCAGCACGCAGGCTCAGTGGTTGTGGCACATGGACTTAGTTGCTCCACAGCATGTGGGATCTTCCCGGACCAGGGATCAAACCCATGTCCACTGCATTGGGAGGTGGATTCTTTTTTTTTTTTTTAAACATCTTTATTGGAGTATATTTCTGATATTGAGCTGCATGAGCTACTTATATATTTTGGAGGTTAATCCTTTGTCAGTTGCTTAGTTTGCAAATATTTTCTCCCATCCTGCGGGTTGTCTTTTTGTCTTGTTTATGGTTTCCTTTGCTGTGCAAAAGCTTTGAAGTTTCATTAGGTCCCATTTGTTTATTTTTGTTTGTATTTCCATTTCTCTAGGAGGTGGGTCAAAAGCTGGCCTTACATTTAGGTCTTTAATCCATTTGGAGTTTATTTTTGTGTATGGTATTAGGGAGTGTTCTAATTTCATTCTTTTACCTGTAGCTGTCCAGTTTTCCCAGCACCACTTATTGAAGAGGCTGTCTTTTCTCCATTGTATATTCTTGTGGCAGGCAGATTCTTAACCACTGCGCCACCAGGGAAGTCCCTATAGGCAGTATTATATATCACTGCTATGAACATTAAAATAATGTACTAATAAAACTTTTTTTGTATATACGCTTAAAGACATCTATTTTAGTAACAAGTCACTAGTTTATGCTTTCCCCATAAATAAAGAGTGAAAAATTAGTGAGAATTTTTGACTATTATTTTTCTGTGCTCTGTTAACTGAAGTTGAAATACATTGAGTGTTTTCTTTCTCCTGAAGGTATTGTCTTTGAACTTATCCCAAATTTAACAGCATAAACATAACAACTTTGGCTTCATGTTTAAAACCTAAGAATGGGGAATTCCCTGGCTGTCTAGTGGTTAGGACTCCATGCTTCCACTGCGGGGGACACAGGTTTGATCCCTGGTGGGGGAACTAAGATCCTGTGAGCTGCGGAGCATGGCCAAAAAAATAAATAAAAATAAAACCTAAGACTGATTGTTGACCAAAGTAAATATACTCAAAATGTACAAATGAAGGAAATAATGTGGAATAAAAATTCTCAAGCCCCTGGAGAGTTTATTCCATTCATTTTGTTTGTTGGAGGCTAATTATCTGGTTTACGGACTGAACAGATCCTTTGTTACTTCTCACTCCAAATATAGTTGCACTTCTACCATTTAACCACTCATTTTCTTCTCCCCATAAGAATCTAGGAGAAGTGAAAGGAAGAACAAATATTTTAGCTCTTAAACTTTCAAGAGGTCAGTACTTTATATAGTATAGGCGATATTATGGTCTGCTACCTCAACTGATTGGTGACCAAAACTTCAAAACACTCTGGAAATTGCCATCAGCTAATGAGAGCCTCTTCCCCAGGAGTTTATGCTTCTTTCCTAAGGATAGTTCTGATCCAACAACTGGTCAACGTGAGGTTATAAATGTCTGATCTCTTGTCTAAAGGTAGAACATCTCTAAAGGGACTCCCAGATCCAAAACTTCTTGTGGGATCAGCTGAGGCCTCTGTTGTGACTGCGTCAAAGATCAATTTTTCCCATTGCCCTCACTCTTTACAGGTGTTGTTCCTAGATTACTTCTCAATAAAACTTTCTCCACAAATCACCCTCTAAGAGTCTGCTTCTGGGGAGACAATCTAAGGCATATTTGATTTTCCACCAGCAGAAAACTTTTGTTCCCTCTAAGTTCTTGTAGCAGCATAGGACACAGAATCTTAACAACAGCAGTAAAATGAAAGCTGTATTATTTCTTACCTATTTTATAGCTACCCAAAACAACATTCTTTTTTTTTTTTAATTAACTTTTATTGGAGTATAGTTGCTTTACAATGTTGTGTTAGTTTCTACTGTACAGCAAAGTGAATCAGCTATATGTGTACATGTATTCCCCTCTTTTTTGGATTTCTTTCCCATAAAACAACATTCTTGACTTTCTCTGTGAGTTGAGGGAGAAGATGGAGCCCGCAAAATTAAGTAAGGCTATTGACCTTCATGGAGATCAAACTCATGACCTTGGCATTATTTTACCATGCTCTGCTCAGCTAAGCTAATAGGTTCAGACAGAAAGCTTAAAAGTGAGATTTAAAGACTGCTTCTATAAATCTTGCTACCTCCGTTAATGACAACCAGCAAGAGTAATCCAAAAGTTGTCTTTCTGAGAGCTTTTACACTTCTCCAATAGATTCTAGTTGAAGATGACAGATTGATCATATGAATTTCTCTTCTCCTGCCTAAGAACTCCCTAAAATTAAGACAATGAGAGAAGAAACAGCAGCAGATAAAAGACGTCAACAGTTTTTGAAAACTGAAATCAGATGAAGTAGCAGCTAAGTGATTCTGCAGAGCAGAAACTGAATAGCTCCAGAAAAAAAATACATTCTCTAACCCTCCAGTGAAACGGCTGGCTCCTGTCTAATCATCCTAAACTAAGTAAATAGAACAAAGGGGCCCAGAGACGACAGAGCCAACATAAGAAGAAGAAAACTCTTTTTAAAACTCTAAAACCTTCAAGGAAGTAAGAGATTATATGATAACCAATTAAAAAACCCAAATGGACTTCTATAAAAAATAAACAGGAAATGTAAAAGCTATCTTAGAAATTAAAAACATAATAGCCAAAATAACAATGTGATTAGGAGGGTTGGAAGAGAAAGTTAATTAATCTCCCAGAAAGCAGAGAAGAATAGAAAAGAGAAAATAAAAGAGATATAGAGGATGAATCCAGCAAGGCCAAAAACCAAGTATAAAATTTCTGCAAAAAGAGAAAATAGAGATGAGTAAATTATCAAAGAAATAATACTAGAAAATTCCCCAGACCCAAATGACAGGAGTCTATGAATTGAAAAAGCCCAGATACTCTGAGCAGTGGCTGAAGAAACACTCACACAAAAGTCTGACATTGTGAAATTTTTTAATACCAGAGATAAAGATTCTAAAAGCTTCCAGAGAGGAAAAACAGGTCACATGCAAAGGAGCAAGAAAGAGAATGGCTTTGGAATTCTGTTATCAATAAGAATGCTAGAAGATAATGAAGCAATGCTTTCAGAATTCTGAGGAAAAAGTACCATTCAAGCCATAAGATATTTTCATTGCTTCAAGGACCCAGAATTTTTTTTTTTTTTTTGCCTGCACAGCAGGATCTTAGTTCCCCAACCAGGGATCACCCTTGCGCCCTGCGGTGAAAGCGCAGAGCCCTAACCACTGGGCCATCAGGGAATTCCCAAGCTTTTTTTGTTGTTGTTGTTTTGGGGGGTTTTTTTGGGAGCGGGTTTCAGAAAATTTATTTTCTGTCCATCCTTCTCTGGATTTTATTAAAGATGCACTCCAACAAAAGAGAGATAGAGATCAAGACAGAGAAAGACATGGAATCTGGGAAACATTGCAATGCAACATGGAAGAAGCAGGCCCAGAGAGCAATCAATACAGGTTGAAACAAGACAGAGGCTTCCACATCTAGGAATATAGAGATATGTTTATACACACACAAAGAAACAGTTAATATGATTTTTTTTTTTTAAGTAATAACGTCTGGGAATTCCCTGGTTGTCCAGTAGTTAAGACTCCATGCTTTCACTGATGAAGGCCAGGGTTCAATCCCTGAACTAAGATTTCACAAGCCAAGCGGCGTGGCCAAAAATAAAAAGGAATAGTTTCTGCGGCAATCATTAGGAGGTAATATGAAGGGGTGGGGCAAGAAACTACTGTTTGTCTTTATAACTTATTTGGTGCAATTTGATTTTTTAAAAATTATGTACATAAATACTTTGATTAAAATTTTAATGAAGTAAAATTGATTAAAAAGGTTAAAATAAAACAATTTTCTCATATTTTTTAAAGGAAAGTACTGAACAATAGAAGCTGAACACAAAATGATCACCGGTCCTTAATTACAAAAAATATGCCAAACAAAATCCTACTTGCTCTTTTGGCCCCTTGACAATCAATTTGCTACAAAAGGTAAGGATGACTGAGCCAGTAAAACTCAAGGTTCAATGCACTGCCCTTGAATGGCATGAGCTTATAATGGATTTAGAGCATGCATTGACGGTGACTTATTTTGCATGGCTTCTGATTTAACTTAGCATTATGTCCACAGGAAGGTTAAATTACGCTTTATTATGCAATTATGGCTAATTATTGTATTGCTGAACAAATGATATATTTATTCATTTGGTTATGTTACAAAATCTAGGGTTCTTTCAAATGGAGCAAATGCCAGGTAGACTTGACTAATTCCCTTGCCTTAACTTTGGTGTTAAACTTTAACAATTCTTATGGGTTTCTTTTCCCACCCTCCCACCAAATCAGAATGTTTACCACCTTCCCCTTCCAACGTTAGTGACATGTCTTTTGAATTGAGCTTTAGTAGATCCTTTGACTATAGTTGGTAAAACAAAGTGAGTGAAAATTGCTAGTTAAGTGATGGGTACCTAGTCTTGATTATAACATTCTATCTACTTTTGTTTGTATTTGAAATGTTCTGTACTAAAAAGCTAAAATAAAGGTGGGCTCCCCCAAATGGAAAGCATTTGTTGGTATCTAGCCTTGATTGTTGAGTGAGTCAACTTAGAAAGGCAAGAGTCCATTTTCTTTGCAATTTTTTCCATTATAGATTCTATTTTTGTTTTCATTTTTAATATAAAGAGCAGCCCACATAACAATATGAAGCTTTCATCCTCTTCAGCAAAATAGGCCTTGGTCTGCTACATACCTGAAGGAGAGACCCTCGAGGGAAATCTCAGTAGGAAACTGTGTTGATGAGTCAGCCTGTGGCACACTTTCTCTGCCTTGATACTAAATCAAAGCTTCAGTTAATGAGTAGGGCTGCTTTGTTGCTGAGCACTGGTCCCCGGAGGGACAGTAACACTGAGGGTGTAGCTATTAATAGACTCTAACACTCCCTTTTTTTTTTTTTTTTTGTTTGTTGCAAAAGCCCAAGTGTTGCTTGTGGAAACCTAGACAAGTTGTTACCTGGATAATTAGTCTCTCACTGAAACTCCATTAGTGGTTTTAGTTAAATAAAAAATGATGTTGCCTTTCTTGCTCTGAACAATTTGACTGGGTTGTGTATACATTAAGTTGTGCCAGGCCTGGTCTTCCCCACAAAGCCTGTGTCCTTCTGATCCTTCAGGTGATTCATCTACTATACACACATAAAAATTACAGTTCACAAGGTTGCTGCTAGAATTAGTTAATGTTTGCTGTGTGCTGTATGATCCTCAGATGAAAGGCACTAAGGAAGTGCACTGTGTCTACATAAAGTAATATTAGTACACATTGTAAAGAATAGTGGGATCTCTCTGAATGTAAGGTGGAATATTAACTTCAGGTTATTTTTATTAGTGTTTGCAGAAGAACACGATGAAACTGAAGAGGTTTTCAGGTGAACATGTAACTGACAAAAGCAGACACAATTCTGTTGTAGACTAAGGAAATACAGACTAAAGATACCTAAATATCAAAAGAAAGAAAAGAAAAGAAAAAAGTGCATACTCAATGTTCAAAGAAGGCAGACTAAAAATAATAATGAAGATTCTTGATTCTCAAGATTCTTTTCCCATTGAGATAAAACAACTATAAACTGGCCCCAAAAGAGTTTACCAAAATATGTGATCTTATATTACTCTGCATAGTTTTACATGTAGTTGATGGAAGACAGTTCAAAGAAAAAGGAGGAGGGAGGAAAAACTGGCTAAGCATAAACATCAGTGAACACAGGAGATGCCTGAGAGTTATTTTTGAACCTGCCCTTTATTTCCCTCCTCTTGATAATGAAGGCCTAATAATATTGCCTTCCAAATATCAGTTCCTCCTGTCCCATTCCCACCTGCCTCACCCCAGTTGGATCCCGCAGCAGCTCAGATCCGGATTGCCACAGTAGCCACCTGGCTGACATTCCTGAACACTCTCACCCTGTGTGCCAAACTCATCCTATCCAAACTCCTTTCATGCCTTTGAAGGCCTGTTATTATCAGGCCCCACTCTACCTACCCTGCATAACTCTCTATTCAGCTACATTGTTCTTCTTGGAAGTTATTCCCTCCTTCATAATCTTTAAACCACTGAGATGTACTATCCTTCCCCTCCACCAAGCTAAACTAAAACCATTCTCAAAGTTTCTGGTCAATTTTAAAGCCTTCCCTAACCATGCCAGCTCTCAATAATAATTTCTCTTTTCTGACCTTTTTTTAAAATATGAATTTATTTATTTTTGGCTGCGTTGGGTCTTCGTTGCTGTGCGGGGGCTTTCTCTAGTTATGGCGAACGGGGGCTACTCTTCATCACGGTGCACGGGCTTCTCATTGCAGTGGCTTCTCTGCAGAGCACGGGCTCTAGGTGCTTGGGCTTCAGTAGTTGTGGCACGTGGGCTCAGTAGTTGTGGCTCATGGGATCTAGAGCGCAGGGTCAGTAGTTGTGGCACATAGGCTTAGCTGCTCCGTGGCATGTGGGGGTCTTCCCAGACCAGGGATCGAGCCCATGTCCCCTGCATTGGCAGGTGGATTCTTAACCCCTGTGCCTCCAGGGAAGCCCTTTTCTGACCTTTTTGACATCTAGGCATCTAGAGTTTGTGCCACAGACTTCCGTGTTTGTTGCTCTTAACTACAGGATGAGACTGTAACCTCTTTGAGGGCAAAGACTGTTTTTTGGTTTTATTTTTAGCTATTCCATTCAATTTAATTTCACACTTAAGTAAACCTGCCTCAAATTTGCCAATTTCAAAGACTGTTCTTGATATACATTTTGCAGGTCACAGAGTGAGGGCTTCAGAGGAACTGAGTAAACATTTGTCTGATTGGCTGATCCTAACTGTGGTCTATTGTTGTCTCCCTTTCAAAACAGGATTGGCAGGGGTAGGGGGGTGGGGGTGCTGTGAAAAACACTGGCTTTGGAGTCAGAGCTGAATGATAATTCCACGGTTGCCATTCCATCTCTGTTGCATGAACGTGGGGAAGATTTTTCTTTTCTAACATCCAGAGAGCTACCAAGACATGTTCATCCAGCCCCTGACCCATGGAGGACATCAGATCTGGCAACAAGAGCCATCAGCTTGTGTCCCCTGGCATGGGGGAAGGAGTATTTCACTAGCCATGTCCAGAGCCTAGAGGAAATTTTTTTTACTTCCCTCGCTACAATTCTACTCTCACTAATAAACTTTCTGGTTTTCCAGGTTCCATGATACCAGAAGAGGGACTCCCAGACAGAGGGTCAGAGTTTCCAGACACTAGAAAGGAATATATCACCTGACATTATGGCTGTTACGTTAGTGTCCTACGAGTTTGGTCAGTGTGAATTGTCATCAAGACACTCATCATCTTTGGGAAATTGAGAAATTCCAGTTTATGAAAAGGGCTGAAAAACAGTCACTGGGCATTGATGATCCACCAGATAGATACTCTACCAAGGAAGGCTGCCAGAGCAGCTAGCTTCTAAGCCATACTTCCACTCGGTCTCCACACTGTTACACACTACTGCTTGTCAAATCACCTGTCCCAATTTTGGTTACACCAGAGTAGCCATATATTGCAGTGGCCTCAGTTTGAAACATGACCCTATTATGTACTAAATCACCCTGAGCAAATAGCCCAGGCTTATGTGCCTGTTTCTTCATATGAAGTAAGATGCTAACTGCATCTACCTCACAAGGATGTCATGAGACGCTAACATACATAAAATACTTCAAACAGTGCCCAGCATCTAATTGCTCAATAAATAATAATTATGAAAAAAGCAAGTTCTAGGTAGGACTATGATAAAATTAGTTTAGTCCCAGTCTCCTGACTCATTTTGGTAAAATATGAGGAATAATTTAAAGAATTTGTCAAGATTTTGTAAATATTTCTTACTTCTCCATTTTTGTCAGTTTCTTTTGGCCACAA
This sequence comes from Neophocaena asiaeorientalis asiaeorientalis, assembly GCF_003031525.2. NCBI lineage: Eukaryota > Metazoa > Chordata > Mammalia > Artiodactyla > Phocoenidae > Neophocaena > Neophocaena asiaeorientalis. Next base: position 6,466,636 of record NW_020174648.1, read on the forward strand.
ATTTGTTTCCACATAGCAATTAACTGTCATTCCATGAAAACAAAAAGGGCTTCTGGGCTTTATTTCCTGAGGTCATTAAGCATGGTTAAAGAAAGCTGAAGAGGTAGTTTCTCAGATAGCTTTGTTAGGAGAAAAATAGATGGGGTAGTGGCAACTGTGAAGAAGAAAGGAATATAGGAGGAATCCCATAAACCTGAGGGAAGAAAGGTGTTCAGAGGTGTTACTGGATCTCAAGATCTTATGAACCAGAGCTTCTGACTTAACTAAAGGTCAGCTTGATGCTTGCTCTCAGGTCTGCAAAGAGATAGTCGTCAATCCTTCAGTAGCGAAAGTTATTTGTAATACAAATAAGCTCTTAGTTAATACCCAAGAATGTGTAAGATATGCTTTTTCGAGGACGTTCTCTTAGGAGATTGAAACACATTGTATCTGATATATTTTTTGGATGATTTAGAACACTGATAGAATTTTTGAAAATTCACTCCAAACTCCAACAAACATTTCTGGGTCTTCAGCATCTTATGAAGGTTCAAAACCAAATTGATCTCTTGCTTTGATTTCAAAATCTCCACTAAGCATACTTGAAAAGTTGTTTTCTCTTATCCAACTATATTGGGTGGGTTTTTTTCCTCCTACTCTTTGGCAGCACAGCCTAAGAGTCCAGATTTTCGGTTGGACTGTCAGGGCTCATTTCCCAGATCTACTGCTTTTTGATGAGTGACCTTTGGGCAAGCAACTTAATCTTTCTCTTTCTTCCATTTCCTCATTTGTAAAATGGAGATAATAATAATAATACCGATTTATAAGTCTCTTATAAGAATTCGATGGCTTCCCTGGTGGCACAGTGGTTGAGAGTCCGCCTGCCGATGCAGGGGACACGGGTTTGTGCCCTGGTCCGGGAGGATCCCACATGCCACGGAGCGGCTGGGCCCGTGAGCTATGGCCGTTGAGCCTGCGCGTCTGAAGCCTGTGCTCTGCAATGGGAGAGGCCACAACAGTGAGAGGCCCGCGTACCACAAAAAAAAAAAATGTCAAAGTATGGTGAGCATGTAATTTTATTTTACTTTTTTAAATTAATTAATTAATTTCTATTTTTTTGGCCACTCCATATGGCATGTGGGATCTTAGTTTCCCAACCAGGGATCGAACCTGTGCCCCCTGCAGTGGAAGTGCAGAGTCCTAACCACTGGACTGCAGGGAATTCCCAGCATGTGCTTTTTAAAGATATTGAATATTATAACATAGATTTATCTGCCTAGCCCTCTTCTTCTGGTTCCACGTGGTCTTGGAGTTATTAATCAAGGTCTCCATTTTCCCAACCACAAGGGTGGGTACATGCCGCAGGTTGGGCCATACCCTTCCTCTCCTGGACTTTTCCTGCATACTGTGCTGAGAATGGGATTGAGAGGGGGGAGCTTCTCTTGCTTTTGCATTATGGACTATCAGAATGTAGCCCTGGACTACTAACCACATCCTCCCTCCCCTTTCTGCTACAGAAGAGAATGATGCCACGAGACAAAAAGTAACAGTCCCAAGAGATGCAGAGAGAACAAATCTCTCCCTGCCTAAATAATCCAACACAGTTACATGAGCCAATAAAGTTACCCATTTAGTGAAACTAGTTTGATTTGGACTTCTACCAGCCACACGTGCACACAAAAATCCTAGATTTTCCAGCATAATTTCAATTTCAAACATTCTGTTTTATTGTTCCCACAAATACTACCACTACTACTAAACAGCTACAATGTATATTGCTTTGTAAGTTCTAAGCACTGTTCTAAGCATTTCATATGTTTCAACTCATTTAAACCTCCCAACTATGCTATGAAGTGGTATTATTATTATCCTTACCTTACAGATAAGGAAAGTGAGAAACAAAGAGATTAAGTAATTTGCACAAGACCACATAGATAGAAAGTGGAGATAGGATTCAGATCAAGGTAGTATGAATCCCGAGTTCATGCTTTCTGTGCCTCATGGTGTGTCGAATGGCCACTGATCATATAGATGTTGGTAGAAATTAAACTCTCTGTAGTGTACCCTAAGAAGAAGATAGGAAGTGGCCCATATGATACATGTATACTAATTTGAGAATGGGGAAGAGGGAAGGACACATAGGCCAATTATACTTCTATAGCTACTAAATAGAAAGCATGCCAGAAAATTAGTTATCAATGATTTTCCAAATAGATAAGTTCCTTAGATATTCTTCTCCCATATTCCATTCATTCCTCATGCCATTTTATGTTCTCTAACCCTTTTCCAATTTTAGAGAAGTCTGGCACAATTTTCATTCATTTCTGGGATTCCTGAAACACTTGATACCTCTACTATTTTACCTCCCTTTTACTCTGAAACCCACTGCATTTTGGCTTAATTGCCATACCCTCTTCCTTATGAAACAGCCCTGGAAAAGGGTGCCAAGAGCTTCCTGCTTACCAGGTCCATTGAGCACGTCTTAGTAGATAAGTTGCTTGATAGATACTTCTGTTTTTTTAACCCGTTTCTCTAGCCTTCCTTGGCATCCTCTCCCTTGGTGTTTGGGCCATCACCTCTCCTCATTCTCTTCTTCCATGCTGGCTCTTCTTTTCAATCTCTTTGTAACATCCTTTTCCTTTTTACCATTAAATACTGATAATCCTATTCAACTTTTTAAATTCAGGTCAATGTTATTTCCTCCAGAGAGGCTTCCCTGTCACCTACACCCATAGAGTTCACCAAACCTTCTCTGGTATGTATCCGTTGCCCGTCTTGTGCTGTATTGTTATTTTACTTGCTACTTATATCTCTCCTGCTTTGGGTTGAAAATTCCTACAAGGGATGATGTTTTATTCATCTCTGTACCCCAGCACTTAGCAAGTTTTCACCATGGAGTGGATTCCCAGTAAATGTTTCTGAATGAATGAATGGGCTTGTCTGGTTTTCAATTATGGAATATCTGCCTATTATGACTCAACTTGGCCTTTTTTTTCTGTAAAACAGGAGAGACATTACATTATCATAAAGATGCCCGGAGATATAAATTACCTAATAAGTCAAAGGACACTTGGATACCCAGTAATGAGCATCTCATTACCTAGTAAGTCTGAATATCTGTTTTCCTGCTAAATAAATCACTGGTGATGTGTGTGTACTTGTGTGTTTACAGGAAATTAGAGAAAAGTAGGCTTTTAGTACCTGACACAAAAATCAAAACACCTGATTGCTAGTCTTGGCTCTATGACTTAGCCCAGTGACCTTGGACAAGTTATTTAGATAATCTGAAGCTTGAATTTTTAAAATGATAATTAAAATCTCTAGCCTGCCTACCTCATAGAGCTGAAGTGTAGATAAGATGGAAGAAATATGAAAATGCTTTAAAAACTGTTTTAGGTTGTTACATTGGTTGCAGAAAATATAAACACACTCAGATTATGTCAGGTAGTAAATGGTTTATTGAAAGGATACCTGGGGAAATTTTTAAAAACAAAATAAAGCAGAAATCTCAGCCACTAGTTTCAGCCAACCAGGGAAGTGGAAAGTGGCACAATCATGGGGTCACACAAGAGTAAAGGGAACCTGAGTATAGCTGAAGTGGACAGAGACTGTAATGTGGTTTCTGAACTGGAAGTTTCTTCAGGGTCTGGCACAGATAAAGCAAGAGCTTGCTAACCTCTCCTGAGTGCTCTGCAATTGACATGATGTCTTTTCTCTCTGTCTCTTTTTCTTTCCCGGTGACTTTCTGCCTTTGATCCTACCAACTAACTGACCCCCTAAGTCTATAAATCAAACAACAGATAGATTGCTGCTAAGGACCTAATGGCAAAGCTCTCTGCTCCAGGTTCTCTCATAGGAAGCCAGCCAGCCAATAGTTGGCTGTTCTTGGGTCAGAGGCACTCCCCTGGTCCAGTTAGTGGTGGCCGTGGGCGATAGAGCCAAGAAGAACAAACACACTCATTTATGTACCCAAGGCTCTTGATTTAGATTAGCCACAGTAGGATGTCACTAGGCTAAAGGGTCAAAGGGAGAAAGGAGTGTTAAAGGAGCCCAAGGACTAGGGGTTACCCGGTGGAAGCCTGCCCAGAAAGCAGCTGGAACCATGAAAGAACTGGCTGATGCCTAAGATGCCACCTGAAGCAGTTAGAAGGGGGTTTGATGAGAAATAACCTGGCTTCTTTTCCTTCCTGCTCTCCAAACTCCTCCCCTTAGGCAAACATACCAGGAATCCAGCTAACACAGGAAAGTTAAGTCTTCCCTGTGATACAGAGAAAATCAGAGAAGGGCAAGAAATGGATCTGAGGGCAGAGAGGTTCAGGACCAGCTCTGTAACTTATCATTAACTGAGTCAAATCTTCAGTTTACTTGGGGACGGCCAAGAGCGTCAACACTGTTATAGTGTAGACCTAGTACGTTGGAATGAGCAGAACTGGCTTTGAATCTTAGCTCTGCTATTTATTCTCTTTTATTTGGGTTGAGTTACTTAACCCTTCCAAACCTGTGTCTCATTCTGTAAAATGGTGATAACAATACCCATCTTCCAGGATTAGAAAGATTCAACATAATGAACGTAAAACTTTCAGCACAACATCTAGACACGGGGAATGCTTTACTGTTACAATGATGATAGTGACAGTGGTAGCGGTGGTGATGGTGATAGTGGTTGTCCCTGACACTAGGATATGTTTAATTTTTGCATCTCCAATAGCATGTCTTAGAAGTTTTTAAGCTGATTAAAAATATAGGCATCACTGGGCCTCTGAGTAACTTTATCAATATCAAGGTTACCTGCGGTTAAAGAGTCTAAATTGGAAAAATGCCATGGAGGTTTCTGCACCTCATCAAAAAAAAAATTATGAGGTGCTTTACACATATAAAATGCTTGCCTATGTACATGGTAACAGTCATACCACAATATTAACCATTTAAGAAAAAGTACAGGGGCTTCCCTGGTGGCTCAGTGGTTAAGAATCTGTCTGCCAATGCGAGGGACACAGGTTCAAGCCCTGGCCCGGGAAGATCCCACATGCTGAGGAGCAACTAAGCCCATGCACCACAACTACTGATTCTGAGCTCTAGAGCCTGCGAGCCACAACTGCTAGAAGCCATGACAATGAGAAGCCCGCGCACCACAACAAAGAGTGGCCTCCGCTCACAGCAACTAGAGAAAGCCTGCGCACAGCAACGAAGACCCAACACAGCCAAAAATAAGTAAATAAATTAATTAATTAATTAAAAAAAAAGAAAAAGTACAAAGCATATGTAGCTAAGGGACTGTATCTTTGAAAATGCAAATATATTTGAGTAGACCAAGCAAGCAATTTCAGGGGAATTATGTGACTGTGATTGTGAACAAGTGATTCATCCATTGTGATGGATAGGAAGTTAGTGGATAGTTTAATTGTATTTTGGTGATTTAACCAAACTTTGGAAAAGTACTCACACTAATTTCTTTGTCATTATCTGGAATGTCAAGTTCAAAATATCATAGGGTTTATTTATTTATTTATTTATTTTAAGTTAAACCTCCTTTTATTAGCAAATTCCCTGAGAGGAGAAGACAGTGCTTTCGGTTCTCTATTCTGATGTTTCTATGACTTTTAAATTTTTCAAATTTTAAAAATTGTGTAATATATAATGTACATAAAATAATGAACGAAATTGTACAGTTAAAGAATAATGACACAATGACATGTGTGTATTCACTACCCAGGGCAAGAAGCAGAATATTTCCACCCAGGAACTCCCTTATTACTACCAAAGTGAACACTGTCCTCAATTTTAATTAATGTATTAATAGTTCCTGTTTTCTTTATATTCTTAATCACTTGTGTATATATCCTTAAATAGCATATTATTTAGTTTTGAATGCTTTTGAACTTTAAGTGGGATCATAGTGATTACATTCTTCTAAGACTTGCCCCTTTCACTCGACATTGTGAGTCATTTATGTGAACACAGCTCTAGTTCAATTTTGCATCTATATCGTAAGTTGACCTACAATGTTCTTTTATTGTATTGTCTTTATTGTGTTTTGAAATCAAGACTATAGCTTTCTTTTAAAATGAGCTGGGAATCTTTTGTTCTTTCTTGGTTTCTGGAAAAAACTTCTACGAAGCAAGAATTAGTTGCTCCTCAAATGTTTAGTAAACTCACCCATAAGAACATTTTGACCCGTTTTGTTTTTATTTTTGTTGGGGGGGAGGTCTTAACTACCATTTTAATTTCTTTAAACTTAATGTTTATTCAACTTCTCATGTCAATTTTGAAATTTTATAGTTTTAGATATTTTTGTATTAATTTAGATTTTCAAATTTATTACATATGGCTGTTGTAATTCTTCACCATCTTTTAAGTGCTCTCATGTCTTCAAGATTTCAAAAATATTTTGACCAGCTTTTCTAGTTCTCAAAAGAGGGTTGATTTGAGCTCCCTAGTCCATAAGTATCAGAAATAGATGTTTGATTCTATTTTGAATCTGCCTACTCTTGATTCATGCTTTAAAGTTTTATTTCTCCCTAGAAACATTAAAATTACTTACTGATTTTCTGTGTTGAATAATTCAACAACTGAAAATTCCATGGATCTGACTCTGCCATTTCTGTTCATGATGCCTTATTATCTTGGGTGATTATTACTTATTGACATTATTATTTTTTTTCTTGTTTTTACTGTGAATTATACTTTTTAATTTGAACTCTCAATGAAATTCTTGAGGCCTGGGATGCAGGTAGATTCCTCCAGAAAAAAAATTGCCTTTACTTCTGTCAGGTGTCTAGAGCAAACTAGTCAAGAGCCACTTTAAATGAAATGATTGGCTTGAGATATTTTTGGCCTACTCAAGAAGCGAGAATTCAAACTATAAACCTGCAAAAGGGTTGGCTGGTGGTAATCAATTTTCAGAGGAAAATTATTCCCCTCCATTCATCACCAAAGTTTAAAATAGGTAATTTTTTGCAGTCCCAAGGAGGGAAGAAGCATTCATTTATAGTTCATCCTAATACTGAGGGTACAGCCCTCTGGATCCTGGCTTTAGGAGGAAAAACTCTCATGTTAGACTTTATATTTTGACTCTTGCTTTGTCTTTTGTGCCCCTAGTCCTTCGGGCCATGGAAACGGAGTTTACCAAGAGAGGAAAATTCAGCAAATGTTCTCAAGGAGAAAACTCTCAGAGTTTCTTGTAAAGCTCAGAGCTCCTGGCTTTATTCAGAACTTGGTCTGAATATTCTTCACTTTCTTGCCAGCTCATGTATATATACAAGATCATTTTTAAGAAAATATTTTAACCAACATATTTTGTTGCTTTCAGCAGGAGGGTCTAAGTCATTAATAGTATTGTTCTCTGTTTATATGATTAAAAAGAATATTATATACATGGTTTCATAACCTGCTTTTTTTTTTTTTTTTTTTTTTTTTTTTTAACGAACCCGCGTCCCCTGCATCGGCAGGCGGACTCGCAACCACTGCGCCACCAGGGAAGCCCCCTGCTTTTTAATATAATGTAAAAAGAACACTTACCTAACTTAAGGAATATGTGTCTGCAATCATTATTTAATTATTTATACATTCAACAAATATTTCCCGAGGCCCTAATATAGAGACATTTTTTTGTTCCCAATGATACAACAATGAATAAGACACACAGTTGCTACATGTACTAAACTTAAATTCTAAGGGAAGGGAAATATTAAACCTATTATTGCACAATAAGCTATATAATTACAAACTTTTCTTATCAAGAAAAATTAGAGGCTACTTTGAGAGAGCCACTCAATTTAGACTGAGAAGTCAGGGAAGGCCACCCTGAACAAGAGACATTAGAAACTAAAGGATGAACAGGAATTAGCCAGATAAAGAGTGAGGGGAAGAATTTCCAGGCAGAAGGAACAGCAGGTATGAAGGTCCTGAGACAAGAGGGAGCATGCCATGTTTTGGAGCTGAAATAAAGCAAGAGAAGCTGTAGTAGAGATCAAAGGGGAAAAGAGTGAGACATGAGCTGGAGAAATTGGCTGGGGCCAGAGCATACATGGCCTTCTACTCTGTATTCATCAGCTCCGGATGCCACAAAAGCCTGGGTGGCTTAAGCAAGAGAAACTTATTTTTTTTATTTTTTTGCGGTACGCGGACCTCTCACTGTTGTGGCCTCTCCCGTTGCGGAGCACAGGCTCCAGACGCGCAGGCCCAGCGGCCACGGCTTACGGGCCCAGCCGCTCCGCAGCACGTGGGATCTTCCTAGACCGGGGCACGAACCCGTGTCCCCTGCATCGGCAGGTGGACTCTCAACCACTGCGCCACCAGGGAAGCCCAAGAGAAACTTATTTTCTCCCAGTTCTGGAGGATGCAAGTCCAAGATCCAAGTTCCAGCATGGGCAGGTTCTGGTGTGACTTCTCTTACTGGCTTGCAGACAGCTGCCTTCTTGCTGTGTCCCTATGTGGTAGGGAGAGAGCTCTGGTATCTCTTCCTCTTCTTATTAGGGCACCAGTTCTGTCAGATCAGGGGTCCACCCTTAATCCAAATTACCTCCTTAAAGGCACTATCTCCAATACAATCCATGGGAGGTTAGAGCTTCAGCATATGAATTTGGGGCGGGGGGGGGGGGTACACAATTCAGCCCATAGCATATGCCATGGATGTTTATTTCAAGTGTGATGAGAAGCCATTGAAGAGTTTTGTGCCAGGAAATGACATGATCAGTTTATGTTTTGAGAGAATCAGTGTGCTTCTTGAATTGAAGACAGAAGAGGAGAGATCAGTTAGGAGACAATTGTAATAGCCGAGATAAAATATGGCAGCTGGGACCTCTTTGGTGTGAGGAGTAGAGAGGATTCAATGCATTCTAATACAAATTTAGGAATAATCAAATAATTGTCACCATTTAGTGATCGTTTGGATGTAAGGAAGACCTAAATATTGAGGAGGTGTCTAGATTTATTGCATGGGCACATGACTGGATGGTGGCATAATTTACTGAGGTGAGAAACACTAGAATTGCAGGTTTGGAGCAGGAAGAAGATAAATGTAAGTAAGTCTGTTTTGAAATGCTGAGTTTGAGATGTCTACTAGACATCTAAGTGAGATGTCAAGTAGCAGATAGATCTGGGATAATGATACAAATGTGCAAGCTGGTATTTGAAGTCATAGGAGTGGATGCGATTGGACAGGAAGAGGGAACAGAATAGAGAAGAACAGGGGGCCTAAAGCTAAGCTTTGAAGAACATAATTTCCTCACAACACTCTATGATGAAAATTTTTAAACATAAGGAGTCACACTGTGAGCATCCATATACCTACCACCAAGATTCTACGATTAGCATTTTACTATATTTGCTTTATCCCATATCTATTTATCTGTCTGTTCTTCTATCCATCTATCAAGGCATCTTATTTTTTGATTCATTTCAAAGTAATCTGTAGATATTTGTACCTCTCACCCCTAAACACTTCAGCATGCACATCAACTAGAGTTCAAAAGTTATTTAAGGTTCTTTTTTATTTTTATTTTTTTAAACATCTTTATTGGAGTATAATTACTTTACAATGTGTTAGTTTCTGCTGTATAACAAAGTGAGTCAGCTATATGCATACATATATCTCCATATCCCCTCTCTCTTGCATCTCCATCCCCACTCCTTATCCCACCCCTCTAGGTGGTCGCAAAGCACCGAGCTGATCTCCCGGTGCTATGCAGCTGCTCCCCACTAGCTATCTATTTTACATTTGGTAATGTATATATGACAATGCTACTCTCTCACTTCATCCCAGCTTACCCTTCCCCATCCCCGTGTCCTCAAGTCCATTCTCTACATCTGTGTCTTTATTCCTGCCCTGCCCCTAGGTTCTTCAGAACCATTTTTTTTTTAGATTCCATATATATGTGTTAGCATACAGTATTTGTTTTTCTCTTTCTGACTTACTTCATTCTGTATTACAGACTCTAGGTCCATCCACCTCACTACAAATAACTCAATTTCATTTCTTTCTATGGCTGAGTAATATTCCACTGTATATGTGTGCCACATCCTCTTTATCCATTCATCTTTTGATGGACACTTAGGTTGCTTCCATATCCTGGCTATTGTAAATAGTGCTGCAATGAATATTGTGGTACATGACTCTTTTTGAATTACGGTTTTCTCAGGGTATATGGCCAGTAGTGGGATTGCTGGGTCATATGGTAGTTCTATTTTTAGTTTTTTAAGGATATGGTTCTTTTTTAAGTTGAAATTTACATATAATGAAATGTGCCAACCCTAAATGCACTATTTGCTGAATTTCAACAAATGCATACTTGCCTATTTAATGCAAATTCCTATCAATATTTAGCCATTATGATTACCCTAGAAAATTCCCGCAAGTCCCTTTCCAGTCAGTCTCTATCCCCTCTTCCATAGAAGCAACCATAATTCTGATATTTTTCCACCAAAGATTGCCTTCTGGAACTTCATATAAATGGAATCATACAGTATATACTCTTTCTTGTATGTAAGGTTTCTTTTATTCAGCATATTATTTTTGAGATTCATTCCTGTTGTTGCATGTATGATTAGTTTGTTCCTTTTTCTTGATGAGTCTTATTTTATTGTATGGCTACACCATGGTTTGTTTAGCTTTTCTTCTATTGATGGACACTTAAATGCTATTTCCAGTGTGAGACCATCATGAATGAAGCTGCTATGAGCATTTCTGTATAAATCTTTGTGGACGTATGTTTTCACTTCTCTTGAGTAAATATCTAGAAGTGGAATTGCTCATGAGTCAGAAGGTCGATAGATGGTTGCTCTGGTTTGGTTTGGTTTCGTTTTTGTTCTTTTGTGATAGAATCTTTATTTTACATGTTAGCATCATAGCACAAGAATCCATCTCAGGCATTGTCCTGATCTGAACCCCCACCCATTATATTTACACAAGTACTGTTCCATGATCATTTGTGTTAAATATATGTAAATATCGAAAACTCCTTCTGTATATCCAGCTAATCTAGAAGCAAAATGATGTTTATAGACTTGCAATCCTTCCCCTAATTGAAATTTGTTTCTGGATTAAATATGTCTGAATTCTTTTGAGGTCACATGACGAGGAAATTCCAATTTACAGTCTGCAAAAGCTACTCAAGGAGTCAAGAAACTCCCTTGCATGGACAGGATTTTTGGATCCTTCTATAATAGTATTTTTAAAATAATTTTTTAAATTATGAGAAAAAACACAAATTAATTTACTCCCCTAACCATTTTTAAGTGTTCAGTTCAGTGGTGTTAACTATACTCACGTTGTTGTGTAACAGATCTCTAGAACTTTTTCATCTTGCAAAACTGAAATTCTATACCCGTTAAGCAACTCCCAACTTTCCCCTCTTCCCTCCCCGGCAACCACTACTCCACTCTATGTTTCCATGAATTTGACCTAATCTAGATACCATGGAACCATACGGTATTTGTCTTTTCATGACTGGTTTATTTCACTTCACATAATATCCTCAAGGTCCATCCATGTTGCAGCATGTGACAGGATTTTTCTTTCTTTCTTTCTTTCTGTTTTTAATTTACTTTTGGCTGCGTTGGGTCTTCATCGCTGCACACCGGCTTTCTTAGTTGCAGCGAGTGGGGGCTACTCTTCATTGCAGTGCGCGGGCTTCTCATTGCGGTGGCTTCTCTTGTTGCAGAGCACGGGCTCCTAGGCACGGGCTTCAGTAGCTGTGGCACACAGGCTCAGAAGTTGTGGCTTGCAGGCTCTAGAGCACAGGCTCAGTAGTTGTGGTGCACAGGCTTAGTTGCTCCGCGGCATGTGGGATCTTCCCGGACCAGGGATCAAACCCGTGTCCCCTGTATTGGCAGGCGGATTCTTAACCACTGTGCCACCAGGGAAGCCTTCCTTCTTTCTTAAGGCTAAATAATATTCCATCTGTGTATATACCACACTTCCTTTATCCAGTCATCAGTAGAGGAACATTGGACTACTTCTACCCCTTGTCTAATGTGAATAAGACTGCAATGATAAATAAAATTTTTTAAAAAGACTGCAATGAACATGGGTGTGCAAATATCTCTTTGAGATCCTGCTTTCAGTTCTTTTGAATATATACCCACAAGTGGGATGGCTAGATCATAGATGTTTTGTTTTTATAAGAAACTTCCAAACCTTTTTCCAAAGCATTTTACACTCTTACTAACAACACATGAAAAAACTAGTTGCTCTATATCCTTGCAAACTCTGTGGTCAATCTTAGAACACCAACATTTAAATGTCTAATAAAATAGTTACACCGGGGCTTCCCTGGTGGTGCAGTGGTTGAGAGTCCGCCTGCCGATGCAGGGGACGTGGGTTCGTGCCCCGGTCCGGGAAGATCCCACATGCTGCCGAGTGGCTGGGCCCGTGAGCCATGGCCGCTGAGCCTGCACGTATATGGAGTAGTAGAGAGATGGGAGAGAAACCAGGTGTGATTACATAAGAAGGCAAAGGAAGAGAAGGTTTAAGAAAGAGGGACTGATCAAGATCTTCTCATGTACTTTTGCTCTGCCTCAAATACATCTTCCACTCTATAATTAGTAATTTTTCAACAAGCAAATTTTATCATTTCCCTCCTTTGCCTTTCAGACCTCACATTGCTATTAAAATGGAGTTGCCAGGTTTTGGAAGCAGGATGTCCAGTTAAATTTAAATTTCATATAAATAACAGATAATTTTTTTAGTGTAAAGTATGTTCAGTGTAATATTTGGGACTTATGCTAAAATATTGTTTATCTGAAATATAAATTTCAGGTATATATCTGAAATATAAATTTAATTCAACATCCTGTATTTTATCTAGCAAATCTATCAAAATAAAGTTCAAAAACTCCTACTTTGGCCTCCAATGCCTACCTGCCTACCTCTGCAGCATCTTCTTTGCTAGACTACTTCTGAATCTCTATACTTTCTCGTAGTCAAACAAGAAAATTCTACAAACTTTCTCACAGGCTTCTTCTGCCTCAGTGCACTTGCATATGCTGTTTTCTCTGGCAGAAACATTTTGCTTTCTCTCTTTGCCTAGCTAAATTCTATTCATGTAGCTTTCAACTTAACTGTCACTTTTGTTTTTCCCCTTGGTCATGAAGCGGCATGAAGGATCTTAGTTCCCCGACCAGAAAATGAACCCATGCCCCCTGCAGTGGAAAGGCAGAGTCCTAATCACTGGACCAACAGGGAATTCCCTAACTGTCACTAGGACTTCTCTATTCATCTCAGGCTAGGTCAATTCTCATTGTTATATATGCCCTTTGGCCTTCCAGCTTGTGGTTATTTAATTATTTATATGTATTTTATCTTCCCTGCTAGGCCATAGGCCTCCAAGGAAGAGACTGCCTGTCCTGTTCATTGCTGTATCACCATAGCATAGTGACTGGCATAAAACAGGTTATCAAATATTTGTTGTGATTGCTTGTGATAAAGTGGATGCAAATTAATTTTGTTTTGTGACTTTTATATCATCAGTTGAGAACATTTGATGCTCAATTAGATGCTGCAGAAACGAGGTTACAAATCTCTGCAGAAAAGAACCACAAATGAACACTTCAAGTACAGGAGTTGAAATACTTTTGCAAAAAATTTAAACATAATTCTTTTTCCATGTAATTTTACCAAAGAGGAAATGCTTGATTAGGAAGATGCTTGTTAGCAAAAGGAATTCAAGAAAAAACAAAAAGCACTTTGCATTTGTCATAATTTTTAGCTAAGAGAGATATTTATATGGAGGCTTTCCCCTTCAGAAATCTGTGAAATATTAGTTTTTAATGTAGACACTAAACATTCTTGGCAGAATGAGAAAAAAAAATCAAATTGAAAGCTTGAGAGGAGTGTTGATTATTTGAGCATAATCAATGAACTGAGTAACAGAAGGAAACATAACTTAATATACCTCCACTTCAGTTTAAGTGAAATGGATACAGATGTACTCTTAAGTTTTGAGACTATAATGACTAGAGTCATGAAATCAGGGCCCAAAGAAAGAAAAAACATGGATAACTCCATTAAACTGAGTAAAGGTCAACTATATGAGAAATGAGAAAATGGATTATTTCTGCAAACCCTTGATTTCTGTACCCTTCTCTTGTATGTTAAACTATCTCAGTGGCTAACTTAAGCAGAAAGGGAATTTTCTGGAAGAACACTGAATGGCTCATAGTTTTGATTGTAAGGAAGGGAATTGAGGGAAGCTAGATGGCCAGAACCAGAGCTAAAGTCAATCCTGAAATGGCCTGGTAAGGGTACTACTGCCATGACCAGTAGATGCTGGACATAACCCCAGGGATTGCTGCCATTGTCCCATCAGATTCTGGGTATCACAGGTGTGAGTGGGATGAATTCTACTTACTTCTGTGTAACTCAGTCCAGATTCAAAGTTCCAAGTAAGAGCATCCAGTCTACCAAGCTTAGATCATTTTCCCTCGCCCTAGGATTGCTGTGGGGCAGAGGTGGGAGGAGGTGGTGGGTGGAGGGAAGAAGACAAATATCTGGACTTTCTGGCCTGTAGTGGGAGAAAAGATTCTGCCACCCACAAAAATTCCCAAATGGAAAATTCCCAAACAGTGTAAGGAGGGGAGGGTAAGATGATGAGCAGTCACAAAATTATAAATATCCATTATATATGTCTATCTTTCAGGGGTATGAGGAGATATAAGAGAATCTTGCTCTATCTGACAGCTACTATTGTGTCATTTCTACAATTGTAGGCAGTAGGTTACTAAATCACCAATAACTTGATTTAAACATATCCATATATACATGTACACACAAGCATACAAATTGATCGACTGACTTTTTTTTCTAAGTTTACTATTCATATAGAGAAAGGGAAAGCTTTTTCTTTTTTCCAGGTCAAATAAAGCCCCTAACCTCAGAGGATAAATTTGACAATAATGTATTTTGATGAAATTACATTGAGAGAAGGCAAATTCAGCCATGTGGAGAGTCATGAGGTCCCATTTAAAGGACTCCTTTAAAAGATGCTCCCTGATCAGCTCGGTGCTTTGTGGCCACCTAGAGGGGTGGGATAGGGAGGGTGGGAGGGAGGGAGACACAAGAGGGAAGAGATATGGGGACATATGTATATGTATAACTGATTCACTTTGTTATAAAGCAGAAACTAACAGACCATTGTAAAGCAATTATACTCCAATAAAGATGTTTTAAAAAATGTGTTAAAAGGGTAGATCTCATATGAAATGTCCTTAACACAAAAACAAAAATCTAAAAAACAAAAGAGCCTAAGGAAATATGTGGTGGTATGTCTATTACCTCGATTGTGGTGACAGCCTCATGGGTGTACGCATATGTGCAACCTCATCAATCTGTATACATTAAATATGTGCAGTTTTTTAATATACCAATGATACCTCAATTAAGCTGTTTATAATTACTTAATTAATTAACATTATGCTTAAAACTATTCCAAGATTTCTGGAGGACAATTAGGCACTATTATAAAATCTTCAAATATATGCATAACTATTATCTAACAATTCCACTTCTACAAATTTATCCTAAAAATGAAACATATGTTGAAAGATTTAGCAAACTTTTAGTTGTGAATAATTTCAGTGGTGTGATATATCTCAAATAAAAATGGAAATAAAGTCTCAACAACAGTGGAAAAAAACAAACAAAAAAAGATGCTCCCTTATACAGCTTCTTGCTGAAAAGGAAGATCTAATCTGGGGCATTGCTCTCCTCTTCACATTGGTTCCTGAATGAGCCCTTGTGCTCCTTTGATTTTATCTGATATTTGTAAATCAAAAGCATTAGGAAAATCTGCCCACCTCTGAACTCAGTTTCCCATTTAGTCTTGTAGAGTCATCTGTATACATGACAATTACTCACAGGGGATTACTTATAAATATTATGTCAGTGCTGTTGTTGTTTTAGATTACTAATTCCTTAGAAAGGCAGGAGCTCTGTCTGTTTAATTAATTGCGTTTAACACCAAACATTGGTCATTACATGTAAGGTTTTTAAAGCTGCTGTTGGACATTATAATAATAAAAGACTTTCGCTGGCTACAGCAAATCAAATCTCTCTTCACATAAGACAGGTCTGACAAACAACAGTGTGGGGGCCAAAGAGAGCCCACCACCATCTCTTTATCTCTGTTCCTGTAAATGAAGTTGTATTGGAACACAGTCATGCTCGTTAGTTTACATACTGTCTATATCTGATCTCGTGCTATAATGACAGAGTTGAGTAGTTGTGACAGACTGAAAAGCCTGTAAAGCCTAAAATATTTACTATCTGGCCATTTACCAAAAAACCTTGCTGACCATGGATCTACTTCAGTGGTTCTCACCTCATATAACAGGATGGGATCCTCTGTAAAATCCCAAAAAAGAAAAAAATCCCTGGCCCCACACCAACATCCCAAAAGGGGTCAAAAGGTCTATAGTGGGACTTCCTTGGCGGCGCAGTGGTTAAGAATCTGCCTGCCAATGCAGGCGACACGGGTTCGGTCTCTGGTTCGGGAAGATCCCACATGCCGCGGAACAACTAAGCCCGTGCACCACAACTGCTGAGCCTGCGCTCTAGAGCCCACGAGCCACAAGCACTGAAGTCTGCACGCCTAGAGACCGTGCTCCACGACGAGAGAAGCCACCGCGCTGAAGAGCCCCCGCTCGCCGCAACTAGAGAAAGCCCGTGCGCAGCAACGAAGACCCAACGCAGCCAAAAATAAATAAATAAATTTCTTAAAAAAAACAAAATGTCTATGGTCAGAGCTGGAGATATACAGCTTTTAAAAGTTCACACAAAATTGAGAATCATCAGCCTAATGCAATACACAGTACCTAGTATAATTTTAATAATTTTCATTCATTGGCTATTAGATGTCAGGCATTGCCCTAGACGCTCTACATGTATTTTCTCATTTATCTCCATAAAACCCGTCTTAGATACATTTTACAATCCTTATTTTATAGTAAAGGAAATGGAAGTATTCTAAGGTTAACTTGTACAAGCTAACACAGCCAGTAAGTGGAACAAGAGTCTGCACTAGGTTTTTCTACCTAACCAAGATTGACAACAGAAGAAAAATATCCAGGTGGAAAGAGACTCTGACTCTTATCCCCTGAGATGTGCTTTTTCTCTGGGAGAGCTGTAGGTATTTCCCATTACTGATGCTACACTGACCTGCATAAGAATGACTGGCTGGGGACTTCCCTGGCGGTCCAGTGGTTAAGACTTCGCCTTCCAATGCAGGGGGTGAGGGTTCAATCCCTGGTTGGGGAGCTGGGATCCCGCATGCCTGGTGGCCAAAAAGCCAAAACATAAAATAGAAGCAATATTGTAACAAATTCAATAAAGACTTTAAAAATGGTCCACATAAAAAAAAAAAAAAAGAATGATTGGCCTAAGTATGGCTGCAGAACTCTCCTGTTGATAGAAGGTAGCACAGCTGAGAAAAGACTGGAACATTCAAATAAGATGTTATTCAAACCTAGAGGGTATCAAAAGGGAAATAAACTCATGGAGTAACATGAAGCTAAGTATTCATCTTCAATGAGGAGCGCACCATAGGAACATCTTTCTTTCTGGTTCGTGACCTGCCTCCAATTTGTAGAGCTCATCTTTAATCCCTAACCTCTTGGAACATCGTAAAGAACTCTGAAGACTTCCCCATGTCCAGATTCTAGAAATTAAGGCATAGAGCAAAAGGAAGTTTCCTTTCCATCTTGCCTAAAGCACAACTTTCAAATTCTGGTTTCCTGAATGATTTATACACCAATGTTCAACTTTTTCTTAACTGGTTACTCATGACATGACAAATCTAATAATTTCTAAGAAATATTGAACGTCCATTTTTGCTAGATGATATCATTTGGTTACAATATGTATTTGACCTCAGTGTATCTATAATTGCTTATTTAGGCAGAGCTCTAAATGATCTTCAAATCATTAACCCTATAAACAAAGTTTAATCCTTTCATACTAATCTTGGGTCTGTTCAAGTTCTGGTACTTGTTTTCTGCTAATTCTCATTGTGATGTGACTCAGATAATTTTGATAATCAGTTTTTTAAAAAAATTCTAGTATCCTATTTATTGTTGCTAATTTATACCCCCAAAAGCATTGATATTTTATGATGCAAGGAGTAATCAGAAAAAGAAAAGCTTCAGATTTCATTGGGTAGATTTAAAATTGTACCCTCATAAGGGTGCCTTTTATTCATAAGTATGATACTCTAAAAATGAGCGTTTATTATTGTTATGGGCTGAATTGTGTCCATTCATCCCACACGCTCCCACCACCAAAGTCATATGTTATTGTCCTAACCCCCAGTACCTCAGAATGTGACTGGATTTGGAGATAGGGCCTTTAAGGAGATAATTAAGGTAAAATAAGGTCATATGGGTAGGGCTTAATCCAACACGCCTGGTGTCTCTATAAGAAGCGATTAGTACACAGACACAGTGAAGACCATGTGAAGACAGAAGGAGAAGATGGCCATCCATGAGCCAAAAAGAGAGGTCTTGGAAGAAACCAAGCCTGTCTACTCTTTGATTTTGGACTTCTAGCCTCCAGAATTTTGAGAAAATTTCTGATGTTTAAGTTATCCAGTCTGTGGTATTTGTTACAACAGCCCTAACAAACTAATACAATAATGAAAACCAACAATATTCCAGTGAGTTTTGCCCAAGTGAAAAGTGGAGCTGCTTTCTCCTATGACACTGTTTAAAGTAATACCTAGAATGCCCCTCTCTGCTGAAAGTTGTCTGATGTCTCTTTCATAAAGGGGTGCTGTTTACTATCACCCTGGAATACGTCTCAGGAGATTGGTTAAAATTCGGATATTCTCAATTCATAGAAGGTAGGCCAGTTCAAAAGCAATTTCAGGCAGGACTCGGAAACATTTTCTTTAGCTCTTTTAGAATCAAGTCTACAGGGACCTAGTTCCAGAAATCCCAGAACTAACTTGGGCTACATCTGCCATGATCACTTTGGATTGTTTCCCTGAATCTAAGGCAATCCCTTAGGTTTAGTTTGCAGTTACTGACTTGGGACTGGACTCTAAAGATTAAGGGTAGGTCAGAAACTATTGACTTCCTCATATTTCCTTGGGACATCTTTATTTCTTACTCTACAGATTTATCTTAATGAACACTGGTAAGAGGAGTGTAGACTGGGGGAGAAAGTAGATTATGGAGAATCTATGTATAGGAAAAGAGGAGGGTGGGAAGGGGAGGACTAAATTGGCCTCCCACACTTACTTTACCTAAAGCAATTCAGAAAATCCAAATGACTCAGCTCCAGTACCCCCTATTTTGTGCATGTGTTCCTGTTTGAGGATGTCATTCCCTCCCCATACATAAATGATTTACACTGGAGAAGTCTCAGGTCCTAGCTGTACTTTAATAGAGTTAATCCAAACTCTATTCTCATATCCTCCAATTAGCCCTGTATTAAAAGCTGATTGTACTTGTATGCCTCCGGGTACAGATCTAATACATTGTTTGACATCTGTTAAAAGGTAGGTTCTATGACATTAGAATAAAGATTCCTACTAGCTTTTCCTTTTAACTTTCATAGAACTTTATACTTTTTAATGCAATAATCACCAAGCTATTTTATACTCTAGTAGTTGACATGTACTTCTCATTGTATTCCTCGTACTAGACTGTTACATTTCTTCAAGGCAGGGACACATGACTCATTCATTTTTGAATTTTTTCCTCCTATTCCACTCCTTCCCACTCTCTGACCCCCTCCTCAATAACATGGCGTTTATCTATAACAAAGAGTTGTACAGATACATGATCTAACTTTTCTTAGTCTCTGTTTCAGCTGTCGCAGTAAGTGGGTTGGTATCTTAGGTCTTTTCTAGTCCTATACCACAACTAATGCTTTAGGTTGATAATTACACATTCCAGAGCAATTTTAAAGCATGTGGTAACTTAAAAAAATCACTTAGCATAAACAAAAAAGCATAGGCTATTCTAAATAAATAAATAATCAAAGGAAGAACATTATAGTACAGGTATATCAGCAAATACATTTAAAAGATTCATAAGGCCTTATTAGCATTAATTTTTTTTTAGGGTTTTTGTTTTTGTTTTTGTTTCTTGCGGTATGCAGGCCTCTCACTGTTGTGGCCTACTCCCGTCGCGGAGCACAGGCTCCGGACGCGCAGGCTCAGCGGCCATGGCTCACGGGCCCAGCCGCTCCGCGGCATGTGGGATCTTCCCAGACCAGGGAAGCCCAGTCATTAGTTTCTTGATCAGTCAATTAAGGATGACAAGTAACCAAATACAGTTTTGCTCTAAAAAAACCCTAAAGGGCTTCCCTGGTGGCGCAGCGGTTGAGAGTCCGCCTGCCGATGCAGGGGACACGGGTTCATGCCCCGGTCCGGGAAGATCCCACATGCCGCGGAGCGGCTGGGCCCGTGAGCCATGGCCGCTGAGCCTGCGCGTCCGGAGCCTGTGCTCCGCGACGGGAGTAGGCCACAACAGTGAGAGGCCTGCATACCGCAAGAAACAAAAACAAAAACAAAAACACATCTTTAAGTAGAAAAAAAAAAAAAAGAAACTAAAGACTATAATGACATACCTAAAATGGATTTTTAAAAAACATTTGAGTACTTACTATGTGCCATGTGCTGTTCTAAATCCTTTACATGAAATGATGCATTTAATTTTCATAGTATATCAGTGGTGGAGGCCGAGGCCGAGTCTAAATTTCTAGAACTAGATAATAAAATATAAAATAAAACCAAATTGTTTAAATTGTGTTAAAGCTACAAAATAGTGATTTCTAAGCACAAATGACTATGAGACATTTAAGCTGTTTGTCTTTAGTAATTCATTCTTAGTTAGCTTAGCTTAAGGTACTTCTCAGGCACTATTTTGCTGTATTAATACAAATTTCACTAGATGAAAACAAATCATACAATTTTAAGAGTTTAGAAGCTAAATATAATTTAAATTTTAACATAATTATTTAATATTCATATTAACTCTCAACATCCTAAAAACTGTCACTATTATTTAACAATAACATAGCAAAAATTTTAAACAGCAAAATCAGGAAAAAAGAGCTTAATTCACCACCTAAAATTTTTACAGAGTTAATTTGGGAATAAAACCCAAAATATCTTTTTTTTTTTCACTGAATAACCATATTATCTTTCTTCTAAATAGACTCAGTCTCAAGGGATAAATTATTCACTGTAACTTATATGTCTACCTTATCTGGGGAGTTCAAAGCATAGAAATGACTTTTTGTAGATTAGTTTTTATTGCAAACACTTAAGTGTTTTCTTCAGAGCTGCTCTTCTCCTTTTTTTGCCAAATTTTTGTTTAATTATATCATTAAAATGAATTTTGGGAAGCCCCTCCATTTTAAACTTATTTTTAACTGAAATATTTATGAAATAAAAACAAATTTAACTTATAAATCATATTTTTTAAGGGAACATTGAAGGGGGTCTACCTGTTGAGGTGTAACTATTAATAGTTCAAAGAAATTATATTATCTAGGTTGATTCTATTGAAAGTTGCCTCACCTAAACAGGGAAGTTGGCATGTGTGCCTAGCAACAGCCGCTAAAACCTTCTGTTGTGGAAGGTTCCCTAGGAGTGAAAAGGGAGGAGGAGGAAAAACTGGAGGAACAGATTAATCTGTTTTTTTCCCAGCAGGGGACTGAGGCCTGGCTGAGGGATAGCCTTTAGATTAGCTACACACTAACCTAATCTCTCCATGGTAGCTAGAAATTTGCTCTTTGTAGGACTGGGGTTACTATTTAGCGGGTTGAAGAGATGGATACAGATTTAGCCCACTTCAAAGAGAGTAAATTCCAATCATCAGAAAGACATCAATAGGTCTTCTAAAAGAAGCTAAAATCTGAGTAGCAGGAGGGTGTTAGCAACTAAAAAGAACTCTTCCCTGCTTAGAGTTTAGGAAGGTGTGTGATATATTATTTACAAATAATATGAGAACACTAGCTGTTACAGTAATTGAATTTATCACCTTAAAAGCAGAAGCTTCTCTAAATATAGTACTTCTCTTGGTATTGGGGATGTATGCAATGAAGAAAGGACAGGAAAGCAAAATCTCTGCTCACTTGGCCTGACCTGAAGGAAAAAAAAAAAAAAGCAGGGGGAGGGTGATAATGAACAAGAGTATTAGCTGGGTGCTTACTTGAGGACCATCTCTCTCCTCTATTCTAAACGATTTATTTTGAAATTACGACTGTATGGTATGAAAAGAATTCCATTTCTCTCCTTTCTTAAAAGCAAGGGTTTGGCTAAACCGAATTGTCTTGAAAGGGGACTCCCATTTTACCCAAAATGAAAATGGCTTCTTTTCCATAATGGAGAAGAAACTTCAAATAATCATAAGGTTAGATTTAGATCCAATAGCTCTTCTAAGGGCTAAATCTTTTTCTTTCCTGCCCCAGACAGCTCTTAATTGGTCACATAGGCCTGGAGAGACGTTTTGGGGCAGTGAGTGTCCAGGCCTTTGGGCTGTTTACCCCTGCTGGGAGGCTGAACTCTGGGGGAGTCTGTGAGGGAAATGACTAGGGCAAAGCTGGTGTGATCAAGAACCAAGATGAAACAGGATAAGAACAAATTCTTCTGGGGTGGAGGAGGAGAGATGTGAAAAAGAAACAAGAGCAGAGGGACGAGGCTAAGAGAAAGCCAAGGGGGAGAGGTAAGCGCGGGATTGGATGGAAACGTCAGAAATTTTCCAATTCACCATCTGGCCACTTGCCCGCTGGGCGCCGAGACGCTGGTGGACCAGTTCTTCTGCTCAGGGGGTGGTGCGCTCTCGGTCCAGGCGGTAAGCGACACCACCCTCCCTCCCGGGCGTTGGTGGCCGGTGACTCAGAGCTCTGCTCCCGCGCCCGCCCCGCCCGTCTGCTTGCCCCGCCCCTGGAAGGAGGGGCCTCACTCTGGTCTCCGCCCCAGTCTCTGGGGCGGGCCGGAGCCCGAGGAAGAGGAAGGGGACGAGGACAACGAACGACGGGGCGGAGGAGGAGGAGGAGGAGGAGGAAGAGGAGGGAGACCAACAAGATGGCCCCTGCTGCAGGAGCAGCCTCAGCAGCAGGTGGGAGGCCGGAGGCGGCGCTGGCGGTGGCAGCGGCGGCCGTTGTCCGGCGGCCTGGGACAGAGTCAGAGTCGACGGTGGCATTGGCGGCGGCGGTGGCTGCCGCGGCGGTGGTGACGGCCGCGGGGACTCGGAGCTGAGAGGAGCTGCTGCTCGGACCAGCGCGGTGAGCGAGCGGCAGGCGGCGGCGGCTGCGGCAGCGGCGTGGGGAGCCGGGCGGCTGCGGCCCGGCCTCCGTCGGAAACAATAGGCAGCCGCGGCGGGGCAGGGGCTATCCTCGGCCGCCCTCGGCTCCTCGGCCGTAGCGTCCGCCCGCCCGGCCTCAGGCCCCGCCGGCGGCCGAGGGGCTTGTCAGTGCCCGGCGTCCTTTAGGCCTCGGGCCTCCGCGTGCCGCCTGGAGGGCCTGCCGGGGTGGGTAGGCCGTGGGGATGTGCAGACGCCGCCCTGGTCGAGGGGAGGGCGAGGGAGGCTTCGGCCAGAGGGAGGGGGCCACAGGGCTGCCCAGCCCCGCTGTTCGTTCGAGGACCTTGGCGGGAGCAGAGTGCGCTCGGGAAATGCTTTTTGGACCCCCAATCTGTGGGGGTGGGGGAAGTGAGGGCGTCTGTAAACAGGCGCCGCCTGCACCTCAAGGCTGCTCCCTCCCCCTCCCCCTTAAGCACTCCCGTTCCTCGGCCAAGTGGGTTTTACGATGTCTGTTTCCCTGGAGCTACTGCAGATCGAGACCGATAGTCTTTTTTTCTTCCTGGCGGCGCTAGGGAGGTTGTGTTTGCAGGTGTTTTTCAAAAAAATTTAAGTGCAGCAACACCAACAATTCTGCCTGGTAAAATGTGATTATCAAGGGATGGAGAGAGATAGAGGGCTGAAGGATGTTCCTCTTTAAACATTTCTAGGCATCAGTTCTCTCTAAACATCAGTTTTGCCCACGTCCCGGTGAGAGTGGAACTAGGGCTCTTTTGGAACAGTAGATAATGTAACTCTTGACATCCCAGAATAGTCCCTGAAACTGGAAACAAAGCCGCTTGCTGGCAACGCGAAGACAAATTGTAATGTTTGAATAGAACTTTTTTCTTCAAAGGAACCGTTGTGAATTATTAATGTGCCGCATAAGAAACAATGTTAACTAGCATAAAATGGAACTAATGAAGCATTTTTTCAGGAGACAGAAGAGCTTCGTCTCCAGGCTAGAACTTCTTGTCCTTTTTTATAATTTTCAAAGCTAGGAACAACTGTTCTGTATTGAATGTTTAGGCTGAAAAAGAGACAGCTCCTCCTTATAGTTGCCCTGCATAGTGATTTCTGAAACTTCAACAGTTAACTACTATTTCTCCTAAACTTAATTTCTCAAGACATCTACCATGTACCTTTCCAAGTGAAGGGGAAAATTACCCAAGTTATTTCTATGTCAGTTTCTATACGTATGGAGAATTTATATTAAAATTGTTTGGATGTCTCCAAAAGACTGCTTTCCACTGTTTAATATTAAATTGCGAGGTCCATTTAGTTTGTGTTCTTAAAAGGACCTGTGCTGGGCAGATAAAATGCCAGTTAATATCTTTCACCCATTTTTAAGGTGAATTTCTAATTAGAATTGTCTGTATCTGTTGTAATTCAGAGCGTTTTAAGGTTATATGAAGTTTAATGGGAGGCACTGGGCCTTGGTTCTTCCACAAAAGTTGACAGTAAGTAGACTAGAAATTGGATAAACGTGGAGGTTGGACTGTTTTATTGTTGCTTAGGATTGAAGTATAATGGATGAATATGAATGACTTTCATTTTAAGCCTAGTATAAATAATGTGGATATTTTGACTTTTTAGGTAGTGGGGAAAGAACAACTTTCACATGGCTTCTGCTGATGTGAATTTTCTGGGAATAAATTTCAAAAGGGACTTTTTTTTAAGTGTTCAAAGTCATGATTTAATCAATCAATTTTTTTGGCTGAATTTTGTTAGTTGGTACAGAATGCAAGTAAACTCTATCTCATAATGATACTTAAATTTATCTGTGACTCTAAACCTATTAGAATAATTGTAGTAATGTATGAATTTGTAAATTGTAAGTGGTCAGTGTGGTTTGTTGTGAAAACAAATCTTATGTTGTGTCAAGGACTAATTTGCCTCATCATTTTCCTAAAAACAAAGATTTTTAAGTGTTAAGGTTTTGTGTTTGAAATTAGATGCTGACCCAGCAGTCATTGAGTCTGGGTCCCAATTTATGCTTGATATTGAATTCTGTTTTTATTTGTGTCAGACTGTTTTAAGATGTGATCCCTCAATTGTTATGTCTTCAATATCAGTGTTTATTCCGATTATGTCAGTTCAGATTTTCTCAAGTAATATTTAAGAATTTCCTTCCAAGAAGTTTTGGGACCATAGCTTAAAAATTAGATTTGTACTTTCTCGGTAATATTAAAAGTTAATATATGTTTATTTCATTTGGAGAAATTTGAAAGGGTTTTTTTGTACATAAAAAATTTAAAATAACAATTTTTCAAAGCACATTTGTTAAATGAGTAAATGAGGGAAAATATTCTCATTTATTCCTCCTAATTAGTCTGTAATATAGGAAGAATCTGAGGCTTAGGAGAAGCTAAGTAGCTATAACTAGCAAAAAGGCCGCTTAGTTAATAGGCAAAAAAGCTTACTCAAACCTTGTGACACAAATTAGATGCTTTGCTATTGCTACTGCTGCCATATGTCCCAAGGTTAAACTTTGAAGCATCTCCTGTATTTACGGATTCCTTTTTTTTTAAAAACCATGAACTGTGTTTTGTAATACTGTGCTTGCCTTCAGCTCTAATATCTTTTCTATTATCATTATTTGTACACTGCCAAATTATTCACTTATAAGTTTGAGGACGTATTCGTGTGAATTAACAAAAGAAGCACTTATATTTGCTTTTAGCAGATCTGAATGCCGTAAATATAGAAACTCATACTGTTTACATAGGGCAGATTTGTGGTATTGCTGTAATTGTTTCATGGCTTTAATTTGTTATATAAGCAGTTAGCTAAGTTGTACCTTTGAAATAAATACTTACGAAAGTTTTATTTTTTAATAAATTTATTTATTTATTTTGGCTGCGTTTGGTCTTCATTGCTGCACGCAGGACTTCTCTAGTTGCGGCGAACGGGGGCTACTCTTCATTGCGGTGCGTGGGCTTCTCATTGCAGTGGCTTCTCGTTGTGGAGCATGGGGTCCAGTAGTTGTGGCATGCGGGCTCAGTGGTTGTGGCTCACGAGCTCTAGAGCACAGGCTCAGTAGCTGGGCTTAGTTGCTCCGTGGCATGTGGGATCTTCCTGGACCAGGGCTTGAACCCGCGTCCCCTACATTGGCAAGCAGAGTTTAACCACTTTGCCACCAGGGAAGGCCCTTAGGGAAGTTTTAAAATGACTTTAGTAACATTCGGTAGTGTTAAAGTCAGGTCAGCTAACATTTGGAATTCTTCATTTATAATTTTTTAAAGCCTTAGACCACTTAGAAGTACGCAGTATTTTCTATCTCCAGATATTAGAGCTTGAAATGGAGTTTGGTGGGATCTAATCAGTCCACTCTTACATATATCTTGCCAATGGTTGGCACCCAGTAAAGTGAAGAATAAACTGATAAGTGATCCTTGTTTGGTGGACACTTCGGAGCAGGATGTTCCTTGGCAGTGTATACTGACCTGGTTTAGTTTTGGCTATGTCCATGCTCAGGAGTTGAGGTATTCTTTGGGATTGGATTCAAGTGGATTTAAATTCTCAGATTGACCTGCATCAGAACAGTCACAGATTTCAAAATCAGCCTGTTGGTTAGGATCTTCTTTAAGATCACCTTCTTTTTTGTTTAATCCTGGAGTCTAGACTGGATTTGGACTAGCCTTGGAGGTTATAGCATAATATTAATTTTTCAGCCATTTATATAAAGGAATTTTTCTTACTCCGAAGTTTTTTAATGTTGATTCTATACGTTTTCTCTTTTTTAAAATATTTATTTATTTTTATTTGGTTGCGCCAGGTCTTAGTTGTGGCATGCGAACTCTTAGTTGCTGCATGCATGTGGTATCTAGTTCCCTGAGCAGGGATCGAACCCTAGCCCCCTGCGTTGGGAGCATGGAGTCTTAACCACTGCACCACCAGGGAAGTCCCGATTCTATACATTTTCAAGTGTGAAGTTTACTTAATCTGAAGTGATGTTGTGCTACATCTCCAAGACAGTTAGCTTTAGCATATTTATTTATATCCATTATTGGTCAGATTTGTGTCTGTTTACTTCTTATATTCTTATTTATTCTTTATGTAATGTTAGACATTTCTTATCAGTTCACAATATTTTCCTGATTGAGGTTTGAGAAAAGAATTCTAGTAAAAAATTTGAGTTCATCTTACATGCACAGTTGAACTGACTCAAATTATGTTCTGCCCTAGAGGAATAAATGTCTTAAGGTTCATTTATATTTATTTGAGACTGTTTATAAATGTATGTTTGATGTTTGTCAAGCATTTTAGCACTGATATCAGTACACACCCATTACTGTAATATAAGGTAATAATTTAGTTTGTAATGCATTTTTTTCTAAACGTCTCCAAGATCTAAATAGCATTTGAATGTGGTAGCAGTGTTTTTGAAGAAGAGTTCTACAGTGGTCTATATATCTTAACATAAATTTTTTTTTAAATGGAGGTTTAAATCGCATAACATAAAATTAACCATTTTAAAGTGAACAGTTCATTGGCAGTACATTCACAATGTCGTGCAACCACTACCTTTATCAAGTTCCAAAACATTTTATCACCCCAAAAGGAAACTCTTGTGCCCATTGAGCAGTTACTCCCCATCCCCCTCTCCCCCAGTCCCTGGCAACCACCATTCTACTTTCTGTCTTTATGAATATTACATAAAATGATTTTGAGCCAAGATTGAGCAAGAGTGCTATGTATAATTGAAATTGCAGGAAAAAACTTTGGGATATGATTGTTAGGAATCAAAAACCACCTCATTCTTTACATTATTCTCTAAATACAGTAGGCATGCTGCCAGGGATTCTTTATGGAAGAAAAATTGGAAGTCACAGCAGTTCGAACTTTTCATCTTGATCACTACAAAGAAGTTGTACTTAAGCTCTCAGACTCATTAGTATTTCCTTGTTGAGTTGTGAGAATTAACTAAGTTTTAATGTTCTATACAAATGTGAGCAATGAATAGTCTTATCTACAGGTTGTTTGGCTTTTGTTTTTTCTTAATATATAGAAGAAACTTGGAATATTAATAGACAAGGACTTATATGAGGTTATATTAGAAAATGATTGTTAGATTGAAACTCTTTAATCTGTATGAATCTAACTGTATTACTTTTTTTTTTTTTTTTTTTTTTGGCTCCGTCGGGTCTTAGTTGCGGAACGCAGGAATCTTTTGTTGTGGCGCACAGGCTTCTCTCTAGCTATGGCACATGGGTTTCTCTCTAGCTGTGGCACACGGGCTCCAGAGCACACAGGCTCAGTAGTCGTGGCACATGGGCTCCAGAGTGCATGGGCTCTCTAGTTGTGGTGCATGGGCTCTAGAGCACGTGGGCTCTGTAGTGGCAGCGCGTGGGGTTAGTTGCCTCTTGTCATGTGGGATCTTAGTTCCCCGACCAGAGGTCGAACCTGCATCCCCTTCATTGGAAGACGGATTCTTAACCACTGGACCACCAGGAAAGTCCCCTAACTTTATTACTTTTTTCAGCTAATCTTTGAGCCTGTTTAGAGTTATGATTTGCCTGACACTCTGCTTGTTGAATAAATCTTTGAATCCTTGGTCTTGGGTCTATACCTGACTCCCTCCAAAAACATAGACACTGTTAACAGAAGCAATTGGTTTGTAGCTTTTTAAAATTGTTTGTTTGATTGAGGGAGAAAATAAACAGACTTTTTTTCTTTCATCTTTGACTTAAATTCAAAATTAGGTACTTCCCCTAATTAAATTTAAATCTTAACATTTATGGTGAGAAGTGAAATACAGATTTTATGTTACTATTAAAGATTTGTAATATTTTACAGATACAGAAGCTCTAAGTCGGGAAGAAGAATTTAAATTTTGATACTAATTTCCCCCCTTTTAGGAAAATTTTATTTGACTATTAAATTTAGTTATAAGAACAACTTAAAAAGTGATGGAAAGAATTATAACGAATATTTAGAACTCAATGCAGTAAAATTCCTGCTTTTCTTTAATACTGACTTTTTTCAGGAAATATCAAGTCTCTGTAAATATTAATATTTCTATGTTTATATACATCTGATTAATCTTTAACAGTAATTTATTAGAAAGCTAGTGTACTAAATTAATACATTTAATCATAAAATAACATCTTTAAATGAGGTTAAGTTTAGAGATCTATGCTTGAAAATATGGTTTAGTGGAACATATGTGAATGAAACAGGATCATTATATTCTTAGCTTTATTATAGAACAGTATGTCATCTAACCTGATCCCAATTTAGAATAAGAAGTAGACAAAAAGACCTTTATCACAAAGTTAATGAACTAAATCATCTACACTAAGGCACTGGCTTAGAACCTCTCTTGCTCTGTACATAATTCTAAGAAGCTTGATATTTTCACAGCAGAATTTAATCTGTTTTCTAATTTCACAGCAGATTAAAACATGCAAATTAGATGTGGGAGTAAAGGTACTCTAGGTAATATGGACAGCAAGAAGGGTAATGAGGTAAAAATCACATTAGCATGGGACAGTTTAATACAGGGACATTTTTTTAGACTCTGAGTATATCATTAATTAATTATTCTGCTATATAACCTGTTGTTCCTGATGATAGGTTCATTGTGGGAAAATTCACTTATGTTTTTGATTTTGGGAATCATAAAACTATATAAAGAATATATTAGAACATACACTTTGGAGTCAGATGTATCTAAGTTCCCATCTTTTATCACATAAGCTTTATGATTCTTCATCTCTAAAACCAGAAATGGTGATATCTTCTTTGAAAGGATTGTTTTGCAATTTAAATGAGTTAACATATATCTATAGTATAGTACCCATTCAATAAATGTTGTTTTCTTCCTTAAATTTTGTTTAACAAAAATCACTTTAGAAAGATATTCATCTAAGAATATTTGAAAATTTTCTGCTGTCAATTGTTAGTATTCAAGATACAGTTAAACTTTGTGTATTTATGGAGTTGGTGGTCAGAAATGAAATACCATTCTCATTTTCTTTCCACATCAGTCTTTCATTAATATGGACCTGTGCTGTTTAATATCAGCCACTAGCTACATGTGACTACTTAAATTTAAAATTTTTAATGGATTTTTTTTTAGAGCAGTTTTAGGTTTATAGAAAAATTGCACTGAAGGTATAATTTCCATATATACCTTCCCCCACAGTTATTTCTGTTAACATCTTACATTTGTTATAATTGATAAACCAATATTGACAAATTATTAACTAAAGTCCATAGTTTACATTATAGTTCACTCTTTGTGTTGTACAGTTCTATGGGTGAGATTGTCTTCTTTCACTTAGCAACGTACATTTAAGGTTCTTCCATGTCTCTCTGTGACTTGATAGCTCATTTCTTTTTATTGCTAAATAGTACTCTGTTGTATGGATAAATTTAAGTTTTAATTAATTAAAATCAAAATTTTAAATTCCTCAGTTGCACTAGCCACATTTCAGGGGCTCAATAGCCACATGTGGCTAGTGGCTACCATATTGGAAAATGCAGATATAGCACATTTCCATCATCTCAGGAAGTTCTATTGAAGAATGCTGATATAAACCAAAGTCCGGTTCTCCATTTATATTCACTCTCACAGAGAACTTACCATTTGCATGGCCTCAATTTGTCCTAAGCCTACCTTTTCAATGTTTTTGCTTGTGCTGCCAGCAATCCTAAACTTGACATAATTTAAAATCCTTTACTCCCCCCAAAGAATCAGCCTTTCCAGATGCTGTCCATTATAATATGGTTTCTTCTCAGGGCATCATCTTTTACTCCACTCTTCTTGTCCCTAAAATCTGGAGTCATCTTTTTCTTTCTTATTTTTTCTCTAAACCTTTTGAATATTTATCAGAGATAAACAGGTCTCAGAGCTAATAACTGGCAGAGTTGAGATTAGAATCTAGAACTCCTTTTTCTAGTTCTCTCTTGGGATCTCCACTAGTTGGGGTGCTTTTACAATTAATTTTAAAGTTGTGGTCACTTTTGAAGAGATTATTGGGGACTGTTTGATTATGTACTATGTAATTTAAAATACTATAAATCAAAACTATAGAGGCTATAGCTATAGATTTAATAAATACTAATGTACTCATTCTTTAAAAAGTAGAACTTGAAATGAAGAAGTTTATCTTATTTCTTATCTTAAATAAGAAATTTATTTCTCTATAATTCAGTTATTATGGAAAAATATTTTTTCTTCTGTGTGTGACCCACTTTACATAATAAAAATTAATTACCTGTACTAATATGAATTGCCTGGTAAGGGTGAATAGAATTTAACTGGACATTGTTGCCATCCAAAATTCTCTATTGGTACTGATTTACATTTGTATTCTATTCAGATACTTTGTAAAATCCAATTTGGTTACCACATGAACTTGTACTTTCTTAAACATTATTTAAATTATCATGTTAAAGTTTCCAGAGCTCTTTTGCCTTTCTTTTGGGGTAAGCTTTACCTCTTCTTTTGCTGAAAATAGCTATACTGTGTAAGGTCTTGATTTGATCTTCTCTGTATACTGGTTATGCTTGCTCAAAAGTTCATTTTTGTGGAGACATTCTGTTAAAGAGTAGTAGTCTTCCATGTTTAAGTACTGTATTTAAAAAAAAAAAAAAGCCTGAATTTTAAACCATTTTGAAATGCTTTCCCTATAATTACTGCTCTTAAAACCCATGTTTTATATGTCAGCTTTTACATTAATTACTGTTTTGATTAAAACTGTCACTCTTTGCTCGAATCTGTCCTCTCTTTAAATTTATTAAAAACTTTTTTAAAACATAAGGCTCTCCATGTATTTAGAAAAGCTGAGTTATGAGTTATCTGAGTCAGTTTTTTCAGAAATGTCATTTTATTATGTAGGTTTGCAGTTGACAAAATCTCATAAGGGCACAAAAGTTCCTTCCAATATATTCTCTTTCTACTGCATTAGAAAAAATGAGGGCAGGAGAGAGAGAGGGTTTTTTGAAATAAGAAAATCCTTAGAATAGAAAATGTAATATTTAAAACTCTTTAAAAGCATGTAAGAGTAACTTGGAATATCACAAAGCTTAGAACAGATAATGTCATGAAAGCATCTTTGAATATTGAAGTTGTAGGACCTATTCCCATAGTGATTGACGTGCATTATTTAATTCATTGTTCTCAGAGTGTTAAAACTTTAAGAATCTTAAGTGTATCATGACAAAATGGTGAGGGGCAGAGGGGAAAGAATGGGTGGGGAGCAAAATCCTGTCAATAGAATCTCCATTTTTGAGAGAGATTTCAGGTTCACTTGTTGATTTTTTTTTTTAGTATTCTTTTTTGTTTTTAAAAGACTTGGTTGGTTGGTTGATTTGTTTGTTTTAGAGCAGTCTTAGGTTCACAGTAAAATTGAGAAGAAGGAACAAAAGATTTCCTGCATACTCAGCTGCCTCCACACATGCATAGCCACCCTTATTATCAACATCCACTGCCAGAGTGGTACGTTAATTACAATTGATGAACTTACATTGATGCTTAAAGTCCATAGTTTATATTAGGGTTCACTCTTGGTGTTATACATTCTGTGGATTTGCACAAATGTATAATGACAGGTATCCATTATTATAGTACCATACAGAATATTTTCATTGGTTTAAAAATCCTCTTTGCTCTGCATATTCATCCTTCCTCACCCCAGCTTCTAGCATCCACTGATCTTTTTATTGTCTCCATAGTTTTGCCTTTTCCAAAGTGTCCTATAGTTGGAATCATACAATATGCATTTAAGTTTCTTACATGTCTTTTTGTGATTTGATAGCTCATTTCTTTTTTAGTACTGAATAATATTCTGTTGTCTGGTTGTACCACAGTTGTACCACTGGTGGACATCTTGGTTGGTTGCTTACAAGTTTTACAATTATGAATAAAGCTGCTATAAATATCCATGTGCAGGTTTTTGTGTAGATACAAGTTTTCAGCTCCTTTGAGTAAATATCAAGGAGAGTGATTGCTGGATCGTATGGTAAGAGTATGTTTAGTTTTATAAGACAATGTCAAACTGTTTTTCAAAGTGGTTGCCCGATTTTGCATTCTTATCTGCAATGAATGAGAGTTCCTGTTGGCGCCACATCTTGGTCAACATTTGGTGTTGTCCGTGTTCCAAATTTTGGCCATTCTAATAGTGTGTAGTGGTATCACATTGTTTTAATTTGCATGTCCCTGATAACATATGGTGTAGAGCGTCTTTTTATATGTTTATGTGGAATATATAATATTGTATAGTCGGACTCATGCAATATGTAGCCTTTTCAGATTAGTTTCTTTATCCTTATCTTTTTAATCTGTCACTTCACTTTTAGCTTTACCTCGCTTATAGGTAGTTTTAAGAATGCAGTTAATTTTGGAGGTATACTATCTTCTAAAGATTAAGTACCAGCATTAAAAAATTGAACTCAGGCTTCCCTGGTGGCGCAGTGGTTGAGAGTCCGCCTGCCGATGCAGGGGAAACGGATTCGTGCCCCAGTCCGGGAAGATCCCACATGCCACAGAGTGGCTGGGTCCAAGCCAGGGCCGCTGGGCCTGAGCATCCGGAGCCCGTGCTCTGCAACAAGAGAGGCCACAACAGTAAGAGGCCCGTGTACCGCAAAAAAAAAAAAAAAGATTGAACTCATCTTGTGATGATAGATTCAGCTCTCTTACCTTTTATGTGAATTGTCCAACACTTTAGAAATATGAAACTTGCTACAATCAAGTAGTGATATTTTTCAGTCATTTAACAATTGTTGAACAAATATATGCTATACAACAGCATAGAACAGTATGGACTTCCTCTTATAGAAAGAGTTTAGAATGTATTGGGAACATCAGAGGGGCAACCTAATATACACTAGGCTATAAAAAGATTTCTTGAAAGAGCTTCCTGAGTTGAATGTGACTTAAAGGATGAATAGGGGTTTAACATCCCAGATTTAGGGGAATACTTGAGCCAAACAAGACCTAGAGTGAAAAAGAATATCTTGTATACAGGGAAACCTTCATACTTTTGTTGCTAGAGTATAAAACATGAGGCAGATGGTGGTGAAAAATAAAGCTGGAGAAGTAGGTGGGGGCCACATCCCAGGGATCTTGTATGGCATGTTAAAGCACTTGGGATTGATTCTGCTAAGGCAACATCTAAGAGGTTTTTTTAATTTTTATTTATTTAGTTAGTTAGTTAGTTAGTTTTGGCTGCATTGGGTCTTCATTGCCACACGCGGGCTTTCTCTAGTTGTGGCGAGCACGGGCTACTCTTTGTTGCGGTGCATAGGCTTCCCATTGCAGTGGCTTCTCTTGTTGCGGAGTACGGGCTCTAGGCATGCGGGCTTCAGTAGTTGTGGCACATGAGCTCAGTGGTTGTGGCTTGCAGGCTCTAGAGTGCAGCCTCAGTAGTTGTAGTGCACGGGCTTAGTTGCTCCACGGCATGTGAGATCTTCCCAGACCAGGGCTCAAACCTGTGTCCCCTGCATTGGCAGGTGGATTCTTAGCCACTGCGCCACCAGGGAAGTCCCTAGGAGTTTTTGTTGATGTTGTTTGTTTTTTAACTTGAGATAACAAAATACATGCACTAAAGGGCAAAAATCATAGCGGTAGATCTTGATTACTTTTTACATATATACACTTGTGTAACCACCACCCAGATCAAGATATGCAATGTTTCTAACACCCAAGAATTGTTTCTACTCTTTCCCAGACAGTACACTCTCTACTGCCTCCCAGCTTTCCTAGGAGTTAATTCTGACTTCTGGCACTGTAGTCTGTTTTGCCTCTTCTTAAATGAAATCATGCATCATGTCTTCTTTATGCTTCCTCTATAAATTAAATTCTACAGTAGGTGCTATTTTGTATCTGGCTTTGTACATTGTAATATCTGTGAAATGTGTCCCTGTTATATGTAACAATGGACCGATTGTTTTATTTTTATCATTGCTGTATAGTATTCCATTATATGAACTTATCACAGTTTATGCATTTTGTTGATGGACATTTGGGTTGTTTGCAGTTTATTTTTGGCTTTTTATGAATAAAGTTGTTATGAACATTACTGCATATGATTTTTGGTGGACATACTTAGTCATTCCTCTCATATAAATACCTAACAGTGGAATTTATGGGTCATTAGTAGACTTTGGTTTAGCCTAAGGAGATACTCCCAGTTTTCCAAAGTGAATGTACCAATTCACACTGCTGTCAGCATTGTATGAGAATTTCGTATGCTCATATCATCTTTAATACTTGGTATGGTCAGTAAACTTTTTTTTAGCCATTCTGGTAGGCATGTAGTAGATTCCCATTGTCATCGTAATTTAAATTTCCCCTGTGAGTAATGACATCTTATGACTCTTAAATAAGCGTATTATACACTTACTGGCCATTTTGATACCCTCTTTTGCGAAAGGATCTTTCAAGTCTGTTGTCCTTTTTTTAAAATTTACTTATTTTATTTTTTATTTTTGGCTGCGTTGGGTCTTCGTTGCTGCATGCAGGCTTTCTCTAGTTGCAGTGGGTAGGGGCTAGTCTTCCTTGTGATGTGCGGGCTTCTCATCGTGGTGGCTTCTCTTGTGGAGCACGGGCTCTAGGCACGTGGGCTTCAGTAGTTGTGGTGCGTGGGCTCAGTAGTTGTGGCTCATGGGCTTAGTTGCTCCATGGCATGTGGGATCTTTCCGGGCCAGGGCTCGAACTCGTGTCCCCTGCATCAGCAGGTGGATTCTTAACCACTGCGCCACCAGAGAAGCCCTATTGTCCTTTTTTTTTATTGAGTTTTTTGTCATGGAAGAAAACCATAAGTGAATGACCAGCAGCTGTGAGGAGTGTGGATGAAGGCAAGAACAAAGCTAGAGACAGAGATCAGTTAAAAGGTTACTGTGTGATCCAGGTGAGAGAGACTGTATGCTCTATGAGAGCAGGGACTTTGTTTCATTCAGGGCTACATCTTTAGATCCTAAGACACTGTCTGGCACATGGTAGGTGTTCAGTAAGTAATTTTTGAATGAATGAACACAAACTTCAATCAGGGAAGTAGAGATGGAAGGGAAGATATAGATTTAAGAGATAATAGAAAATTTTAATAGAGGTAGAAGAGGACGGAATCTAGGATGATTACCAGGTGTGTACATTGAGTGTCAAGTTGTATAGTGATGTAACTAAAGAAACGAAGGCTACAGAAGGAATTACAAGTTTAAAAAAATAGGGACAAGTTAATTACCATGTGACCTTGCACATATTACCTAAGGTTTGTGCTCAGTTTCTTCAACTCTAAAATTAAGATATAATGATATGTAATATCTAATAATAGGGTCATTGTGAGGACTGAGATAATGCATGCAAAATTTAGAATAGTGCCTGTCATATAAAATATACTCAAAAAAGATTAGAGATAGAAACAATTGAAAATCCCTGTCTTCATGGAGCTTACATTTTAGTAGTGGTGGGTCCACACTGTAACAAAATAACTAAAATAAAGCATATTAGATGGTGAGAAGTATTGTGGAGAAAAATTAATCAGGAAAGAGATGGGAAGCACAGATTGTGGTGGTAGTGTGATTAGGGTTGAGGGATCAATTTTAAATAAGGTGATCAAGTAAGGCCTTCCCTAAGGGAATTCACATAGTAATATGTGTAGGGAAATGGGAAAAAGGTTCAAGGTTAGGAGAAGAGCGGGACAAATTGTTCGTAATTTAAGATAAGAAAGCAAGGCTCCCTATTTTACCAAAGAATAGAGTGTAATAATAGTAGATTTATTTGTTTATTGTGCAAACCCACAGCAGTTAGGCTTGTCCCATTCTTTTATCCTCTCTTCCCTGTAATACACTACATAAACCTAAGGACGAATTTATACCCTAAAAGATCTTCGTTACATATATTGGAGGAAGTGTTTTATGTTTAATTCTGACATAGTAGCAAGAAATCAGTAGGTTCTCTAACAGTAGCTACTACTTAGGAACAGCAAAATATCTTCTTACAATTTATATAACTGTTTCAAACCACTTGATATGTGTAAATGACATACATTATTATAGGCTTCTGTGTTTGGACTCCATGTAGCAATTCGTTCATTCTTTTAAAATCAAAATGAAATATTGTCTGCGGTAACAGTCTAGAAATAGTTCTAAAATGGAAAATGAATCTATCCTTTTTTTTAAATTTTTAAGCATTATTTTTCAAGTATGCGCAATTGAAAATCATTGGAAATAGTTGGAATTCTTTCAGGCATATTCCATAAAAATAAACAGTGATAAAAAAATGTCCTTAAACCTTGGCCAGTAGATTATGGGGACAGTTTAATAATACTAACATTATTGTTATTTTACTATTATTAAATATGTTAGATTATATCTTTAACACAAAAATTCCCTAGGTCATAGTATACACTACATATCACCCAACCATTGCAAAAGAAGTATGCTCCATATGCAGCTTGCCTATTCTGAATAATCTGCATGTTTTCTCTTTGCTGTCCAGTTGTAGAATCAGTCAGAGCCCTATGGTATCTACCAAGTGCCACAAGGAAGTCTAGGACACAAGCTCCCTCAGAAAAAAAGTAGAAACAAGTAAAAGTAAAGCAGTAGGGGCCATTAGTGTGACACATGTGCTGCTTTGTTTTCTTGAGTAAAGAGGGAATTCTTTGTTCCCAGTTTTTGTTATTGATACTTGTTTTTTTTCTTCCAGTTCAGCACCAGAAATCTGCTACATTCCAAATCCAAATGTCATCACTACTCCAAAATTGAGTTCATGAAGGGTAGCTTTCTAACTGTGGTAGATTGAACTGGAGTATTTTGTAACAGCTTAGTAATATAAATGTAGAACAATCTAACAAATATGTTGAGTGAAAGAAGCCAAAATACAAAACACATACTGATGATTCGTTACATAGAATTTTAAAACAGGTAAAAGTAATCTATAGCATTAGAAGTTACGATAGTAGTGGCCTTTGAGGAAGAATAAAGAGATAATGATTGGGAGGGATGGTGAGGGGACTTTCTGGGGTGCTGGTAATGTTCTATATCTTGGGTATACAAGTATGCTCACTTTGCTTACTATGTTCATTGAGCTGAACACTCTTGATCTGTATACTTTTTATGTGTGTATGTTATATTTCAATACATTAAGTATCTTAAAATATTTATAAGATTAAGATTAGGGCTTCCCTGGTGGCACAGTCGTTGAGAGTCCGCCTGCTGATGCAGGGGACGCGAGTTCGTGCCCCAGTCTGGGAAGATCCCACATGCCGCGGAGTGGCTGGGCCCGTGAGCCGTGGCCGCTGAGCCTGCGCATCTGGAGCCTGTGCTCTGCAACTGGAGAGGCCACAACAGTGAGAGGCCCGCGTACTGAAAAAAAAAAAATTACAGCTGCTGAAAGTTGGAAGACAGTGGGAAAAGTACAGGATTTGGAGTTGGACAAGTGTAGGTTCAAATTATGACTAGGTCACTAAATTATCCAAGTAACTGTTTTCAGTTTTCTTTCCTTCCTTCATCGATAAAGTAGAGGAGATATCTCAGAAGGTTGTTTGAGGATTGAATGAGATGATTTGTAAGTGCTTAGCACTCAAATCCCACTCCCCCCTCTCACAGTTTTGGGATAGAGGGGGAAAGATTTGAGGAGTATATAAAGAAGTTGTAGGTAGGTGAAAACAATTATAACTTGCTGAAGATGACTAAGGTGATGCTAGTAAGGAAGGTTAAGCCTTTCTTTGTATTGTAACCAGTAAAGACCAACAACTTGGGAGTATTTGAATCACTTTCAATATTGAGTTAATAGTGCTGCCCTGGCACATCGACATGGAGGACTGTTACACAGATGACAATTTATATTCGGTTAGAATGTAATACGAAGTTACAGATAGATTTAAATTGAGCCTAAGTAGTATGTTTTTTTTTTTTTTTTTTTTTTTTTTTTTTTTTTTCTTTTGCGGTGCGCGGGCCTCTCACCGTTGTGGCCTCTCCCGCTGCGGAGCACAGGCTCCAGACGCACAGGCTCGGCGGCCATGGCTCACGAGCCCAGCCGCTCCGCGGCATGTGGGATCCTCCCAGACCGGGGCACGAACCCGTGTTCCTGCATCAGCAGGCGGACTCTCAACCACTGCGCCACCAGGGAAGCCCAGTAGTACGTATTTTTAAGTCTAAAGGATTTGTTATCCATGCTGTGCTTTGAAAATGTTACCGTTTTGGTACATTTGAATGCTCTTCCCTGTAGTTGCTGATAATTTATGCTGCAAGAATAAGGAGCTAAATTTAGGCATGTTGTGTTTGTGAAGGTACTTATATATATTAGTAATTTTTAGGCCTTAAAAAAAGAGAATAGATTCATTCTATGAAAACTTTGTAATTCAACCGAGGGAACCTTTCACATTCCAATGTCAGTTTTTCATTCAGTATTACTCTTTTCTCAAAAGGCTATGATGAAATTTATAAATGTAAAATTGTGTCTTGATTATATAAACAATCAGATATCTATTATTGAGTAACAAACCACCCCAAAACTTAGTGGCTTAAAACAACAACCATTTTATTTGCTTACAATTCTGAGTTAGTGCATGGGGCTAAGTTAGCCACGGGTGGTTCTGCTGTTGGTCTCCACTGAGGTCACTCATGCAGCTTCAGTCATCTGGCAGCTAAAATTGGGGCTGATTGTTCTAGGGGTCTGAGCTGGGACAGTTTTTCTCTGTTCTGTTGGTCTCAGCTCAGGTCTAGCTCAAGCCTTCTCACATAGTGGCACCATGTTCCAAGAGTGGAAGTTGCAAGGTTTCTTGAGGCCTATGCTGTGAAGCTCTCCAAACATCACTAATGCTATATTCAACTACAGTATTCAAAATAAGTCAAGGTCACCCAGATGCAAAGTGTGGGGGAAAAGATTCTATCTCTTGATAGAAAGAGCAGCAAAGTCAAATTACAAAGGGGCATAGCTACAGGGATGGGAGGAATTGTGGCCATCTTTGCAGACTACCACAACAAATGATTAAGAAACCTAAAGAGAAAGTCTTAAAATAGTAAAGTTAGACGAACCTGGGTTGGAATCTCAACTCTACCCCTTACTGGCTGTGAGACCTTAAGAACATTGCTTAACTTTTCTGGGCCCTGATTTTCTCAAGGGTGTGATAATATTTTGCAAGGTTATTATGAGTATTAAAAGTTAGTGCAAAAAAAAAAGATAATGCACTTTAAGTTTTTAGAATGTTTTGACCCATAGTAAATTCTATTGTTATTTTAGAACTTGCCATTCCTTTAAATCTCCATTTGCTTGTATTGCTCACTTATCACCTGAACCTGTGATAATCTCCTTCAAAGATAGGAATGCCAGCATAGTTTGCTACTAATAAGTGGTGTCCCAGAGGCCCTCTGAAAGATAACGAAAATTGAGAGTTTTTTCCTCTGTTTGCCAGCTTTGATGTATTAAGACTCATTTGCTCATATTAGAAGTTGTCTGCTTAAAATATAAAACGAAAACCTAGGTTTTATATTTGGGTACCTAAGCCTTGAGTTATCTCCCCACCTCCCTCTTCCAAAGTGGAAATGTGTGTGTTCATTGTAAAAAGGAACTGTCAAGATTTTTAAAAATTGCATTTACACCTCATAAACTAATTAATATTAAACTGTTTGGGATATAAGAATACTTGCGTTTTTAAGCTTTTAATGTCTTTTGTTTATAAGTTTCTGTTTTGTAGTGTTTAGGGAAGAAATCATCTAAAATTGGCATCACTTGCTAATA
This sequence comes from Neophocaena asiaeorientalis asiaeorientalis, assembly GCF_003031525.2. NCBI lineage: Eukaryota > Metazoa > Chordata > Mammalia > Artiodactyla > Phocoenidae > Neophocaena > Neophocaena asiaeorientalis. Next base: position 6,507,587 of record NW_020174648.1, read on the forward strand.
ATATTAAATTCAGAGTTTATATTTTGGCCACAGAGAATTTGTCATCATGTTGCTGATGTTAGATAGCTTTTTTCCCCAGTGCTTAAGGTGGAAAGTAAGATTATTGATTTGAGACTTTCTTCTTTTTTAGTATAGACAGTTAAAGCTATAAATATCCATCTAAGCCTTGCTTTGGTTGCATCCCATGAGTTTTGGTATGGTGTGTCTTCATTTTCATTCATTTCAAAGTATTTTCTAATTTCCCTTTTGATTTCTTCTTTGACTTACTGGTTATTTAGCAGTATGTTGTTTAATTTCCCTGTATTTGTGAGTTAAAGTTATTTTCTGTTTGTAATTTCATTCCATTGTATGCAGAGACTATAATGTTTATGATTTCAATCCTTTTAAACTTATTGAGACTTGTTTTATGGTCTAGCATATGGTCTATCTTGGAGAATGTTCTGTAAGCACTTGAAAATAATTCTCCTGTTGTTGTACTGAGCATTCTGTGGATGTCTTTTAAGTCTAGTTGGTTTATAGTGTTATTCTTGTGTTATATATTCTTGTTTATCTGTGCATGTTACTTTTGGAAAGACCCTAGGTTCCTTCCCTAGCAGCTTTCTGTTAGCCCAGTTGACTTTCTATTGGCAAAAACATAAATATTCCAGCTTGATAGCTTTGCTAATGTATATTGTCGGACTTCTTCTGTATTAGAACCATAGAGAAAATAGCAAGAGACGAAGAAAACCCAAGACATTCTCTGATTTTAAGGAACTTACAGTCTAGCAAGTAGTGGCTTTCTCTGTTGAGGATATCTTTAACATGGATACCACATAAGAAATTGTCACAGTAATCCAGGTAAGAGAGGTTGGCAGCCTAATGTAAGGATTTAGGAATGGATGGGAAGGTTTCAAGAAACATTAAAGAAATAAAATGAATGGGACATGATGACTGATTAGTTGAGGCGGGGAGCAGGTTTGAGGAAAAGTGAATAGTGAAAGATGATTCCCTATGCTTCTGTCAACAGGTAAGTCACTCAATCATTAACATAGGAAACAAAAAGTTTGGTAAAGTTGAGATGGTTTGAGACCCCAGTTGGACATGGATGACTAGTAGCCAACTGGTTATGTGACCCTGGCGCTCAGAAGAGAGGCTTGAACTTTTGGAAGTCATCAGTATCTAGTTGGTAGTCGAAAGTTGAAAATAGTTGAAGTCACTGAGGGAAATTTTGTAGAGAAGAGAATTGAGGAAGGAATTCTGAAGAGCCACATATATTCCACGGGTGGGCAGAGAAGGAGAAGCCTTCAACAGGGACACGTAAGGAGTGGCCTGTTAATTAGTGGAATACCTGGACAGTGTGCTGTTATAGAAGCCCCAGAGGGACAGCATTTGCAGGAGTAACTGGTCAGCATTATTAAATGCTGTATAGAAAGAAAGGAGATAAGGACTGAGGTGTGACTGTTGTATTTCATAAGAAGGTTGTTGATATACTTGTTAAGAATAGTTTCAAAGTCGTGGTTGGAATAAAGTGATAGTTTGCAAACTGAAAGGTGTGGGAGAAGAGAATAGAGACTAGAAGAAGACAGGAACAGGGACAGGGATTGAGTGACTTTTTTTTTTTTTTTTGATTAAATAAGACAGGGTGGAGATAGAAATGTGGTATGTTTTTGGTTTTGTTTTTAGTTTTTGGGTTTTTTTAGCTCCTCTGCAGAAACATTTAAGCATGCTGGTGAGGAAAGAACTAGTAAATTGGGATACATTGAAGAAACAGAATATTAGTGTTGTCCCTTAAAACAGCAGTCCCCAACCTTGTTGGCACCAGGGACCAGTTTCGTGGAAGACAATTTTTCTACAAACTGGGTGGGGGGTGGTGGGTTTGGGATGGTTCAATCACATTACATTTACTGTGCACTTTATTTCTATTATCATTATATTATAATATATAATGAAATAATTTTACAACTCACCATAATGCAGAATCAGTGGGAGCCCCGAGCTCGTTTTCACTTGCCACTCACTGATAGGGTTTTTTTTTTTTTTTAATTTATTTATTTTTATTTTTTGGCTGCATTGCATCTTCGATGTTGCATGTGGGCTTTCTCTAGTTGCAGCAAGCGGGGGCTACTCTTCATTGTGGTGCACGGGCTTCTTATTGCGGTGGCTTCTCTTGTTGCAGAGCACAGGCCCTAGAGTGCCTGGGCTTCAATAGTTGTGGCACGTGGGCTCAGTAGTTGTGACTCGCAGGCTCGGTAGTTGTGGTGCACTGGCTTGCTTGTTCCACGGGATGTGGGTTCTTCCTGGACTGGGGCTTGAACCCGTGTCCCCTGCATTGGCAGGCAGATCCTTAACCACTGCGCCACCAGGGAAGTCCCTGATAGTGTTTTGATATGAATCTGAAAGCAATTGATTTATTATGGTTTCTGTATAGTCAGACCTCTCTGCTAATGATAATCTATATTTGCAGCCGCTCCCCGGCGCTAGCATCACCATCTCAACTCCACCTCAGATCATCAGGCATTAGATTCTCATAAGGAGCGTGCAACCTAGATCTCTCACATGTGCAGTTCACAGTAGGGTTTGTGCTCCTATGAGAATCTAATGTTGCTGCTGATCTGACAGGAGGTGGAGCTCAGGTGGTAATGCAAGCAATGGGGAGCGGCTGTAAATACAGATGAAGCTTCACTTGCTTGCTTGCCACTCCCCTCCTGCTGTGTGGCCCAGTTCCTAACAGGCCGCCGACCAGTACCAGTCTGTGGCCTGGGGGTTGGGGACCTCTGTCTTAAAATGTCTCAGTTTCACTGGATTTCTCAGGAGCTTTATAGATTAGTATTTAACAATCTGAAATATAAATTTATGAGACGTTAAATTTTCTTTTCATTGTGACCATTTTCCCCTACATTCAAGATTACTGAGGACTTGCCAATCAGATTTGTCATTGTGTTTCAAGATAACTTCTGGGGATAGGTGGAGCAAACTTCCTTCTTAAAAAGGAGCCGTTATTCTAGCAGGAGGATGGATTTCAAAATGTGACCTGAGAAACTATTTAAAGTCTTGTTTAAATATGTGGCCTAGCCTTCAAATTTTATTCATGTATCTTTTGTATTGGGACTGAGTTGTCTGTATGGTTTAGAAAAGAGCCTTAATTAAGCAGGCATCAGTTTTCTTTCTTTTTTTTTAAGCTTATTTTATTTTTCTTTTTTTTTAGGATATTTAATTTTTAGAGTAAAATGAATTAATACATAGAAAGAGCTCAAAACAGTTCCTATGCATTGTTATTGGTGTTGTTATTGTTTTTTAGCAAGTGTTATTATTAAGAAGAGATCAATTTTCACAAAGAAAACAATTTTCAGACACTTGCATTTAATTTGAAAGCAGTTGACATGATAACAGATCAACTAAAATGCTTAGCATATTCCAAAATATGTCTGGTTTTGGTTATTCTTATTATGTCCTTGATGTTTGGACTGCCACTAAATGGTGAGGACATATTTACATACAGTGTATGTAATATTCAGCAGAATATTAATGCAAAAACTGAAAAAATAACCTTTTTATGTTTTGCTATAACAGGTCACTTTCCCTGCCTACTGCCTCACAGTTCCTTTGAAGATGATGCTTTTGAGTCTGGCTTTTTCATTCTACTACCTCTTTAATAACTCTGATGTCCTATTCAGTGGAGTACATTTTACACAGTGTGGAACTTTGCTATGTAGAAGAGAAACCTGGAGCTTCAAACTATGTACACAAAGTTAGAAACTGTCCTTCACTTGCAGTGTTTCAACTTCAGATCAGGCATTTTCTCTGTGAATGGTTTTATTCTTCCTTACTGTTTCTTCTTCTAAATTTGGCTTTAGGTTGGAGGTAGACATGTTTCTTTTTGTCCTTCTGAACACTAGGAAAGTAAGCCACCTAAATTAGCCCTTTGTAGCTTTCTCAACCCTTCTTTATCAAGTTCTGTTTTCCAGGTGTTTCCTCCTCTAAATCAGAAGCCCTTCTCTTTATACTTGTCCCAAGTATTTGTCAATATTTGTACTGACATTAGTGTATTAAGTTATTTATATCTAGGATGATGTGTACAATATAGGGTTACAATTCAATCCGTTTATTTTAGGAAGAAGTATTTTTACAATCAAAATTGGGTCTTCACAGGGTATTATTGCTGGAAAAACCTTGAACCTCCAAAAATCACACACTGTTTCATCTGTAAATTAATTAATACTCTGCTGAGAATTATAACACTGAGTAGTGTTATAATAAGCCTTCATTTATTTTTATTCGTTTTGTTTTTATTTTCTGCTTTTAGCTTTATTTTTCAAGATAGTTAACATTTTTCTCTTCTCTGATGTTTCCCTGCTTGTTGGTTGCTATGGAAATGTCCCAGAGAAATGGCAAATTAAGTTAAGGCCAAAAATAATAGTTAAATGCATCTCATGGGGTAGGATGGGATCAAAGGAGATCCAAGATTTTCTTCGTAGAAACAATAAGGTTTTGTTTGTTTGATGTAATATCTTACTCAGGGCAACTTACAGTTTAAATTCACATAAGAACTGAGTTTTAGTCTCAGCTCAAAGTTTTATTAGCTTTGGACAAGTTATTTAATGCTGCTGAAGCTCAAAACGGGTATAAAATTGGTATAAAAATGCCTCAGAGGAGTGACTAGGCCAGAGTAGATACTTGATGAATTTCAATTTTCATATTTCTTCCTCTAAATCAGAGACACATAAAATGAACCTTAATAGAGGAGATGGTAATAACTTTTTAACAATTTTTAACATGTCAGTTTGTAACATTTAAATGAAATCTTCAAAGCAAGTATAATTTAGCTATTTAGTAGGGTTATTGCTGTGCTCATAGAACAATCTGAAAGTTGTCTTTACATTTTTAAATTATTACATTAGGGCTTCCCTGGTGGCACAGTGGTTGAGAGTCCGCCTGCCGATGCAGGGGACGCGAGTTTGTGCTCCAGTCTGGGAGGATACTGCGTGCTGCGGAGCGGCTGGGCCCGTGAGCCATGGCCGCTGAGCCTGCGCGTCCAGAGCCTGTGCTCCGCAGCGGGAGGGGCCACAACGGTGAGAGGCCTGCGCACCGCAAAAATTACATTAAAAATTTGAAAACTAAGAGTTTATAAAAAGCTTTTAATGACTATTTAACAGTTTTATTAAAGTATAATTTACATACTGTAAAATTTACTTATTTTAAGTGCACAGTTCAGTGATTTTTAGAAAATTTGCAGAAGTGTGCAACCATCAACACAATTCAATTTTAGAACATTTCCATCACCCCTAAAAGCTCCCTTGCCTTAATGAGTATTAACTTTCACCTGTAAGTGGCACAGATTACAGAATTTAAAAGTACCAGCTTGTGAGTTAGGCTGGACTGAGTTTGAATCATAGTCCTGCCACTTACTAGCTTTATGTCTTTTAATTCTCTGTATTTTGTATTCTTTATCTTTAAAATGGAGATAATAATTACATTACAGTATTGTGGTGAACATTTACTTAATTAGATACAATATATAGAGCACTGAAAGTGCTGACACCTAGTTGGTGCTTAACAAATAACTGGTTACTGGTAGTGATTTGTATTGTGGTTTAGATTTGTGGTAGACATTTAAATGAGAGAAGCACCTGAAAACACCTAGCATAAGGCCTGACACATGATTTACTTTCAGAAACCCAAGCTCTGTTAGGCATCGTGTCATCATAATTTTGTCTGTAGTAGCTCTTTGGGAATTGGTTTAATCACGCTTAAACCTTAAGGCTCACAACATGTAGTTGTTTGTTATTTTGCAGAGGCATGGATTTGAATTGAGTAACTACAAGGCAGCTACAAGACTTAGAGTTTGATGTCTGCAAACTAGTCACTTAGCTGGTGGAATGAGTCACTGGTCTTGGTCTTATTGTTTACTGTTCATCGAAATAATTTTCTTACTCTGATAAGATCTTATTTCTTTGTAAAAAAGAAATAAGCTCTGAAAAAAGTCTAATGATCATATTGATTAATTTTATTAACATAAAAGTATAGAGATTTTTCTTTTGAGTTTTAATCAGAACTTAGAAGTTGGGATGATGTAGTAAAATGTCAGATGTCAGATTCTGTATTGTAGCTCCTATCAATGACATGAAGAAGGCAAATAAAACAACCTTTTAAATGCTGTCTATGCACCCACCTACTGGTGTAAAAATATATATTTTTGGGGGGAAGTTATATTTTTTTAATTTGGGCTTTCTTCAAGGTTGGACTGATTGCTATTTAATTTGTGTGTATTCTGAATTATCTATTATGAATTATGAACAGTAAGATCACTAATTGTTGTCATTTACATAGGAGAGTAGACCTTATGGTAAACTAATGGGGAAGTTAACCATTGCTCTCAACACTGAGCAGCAGAGTCAGTCTGGGATTTTTTAAGACATAAAGAGGATTCATCATTCATGCTCTGTTTATGATTAGGAAGGTTCCAGTAGAATTATTCCTAATGAGCTAGATTTGGGCTGACCCCTAACACATAACTATTTATCTGCAGACTTTGAGCACATGTGCATTAATTAATAGAATTTTTTTTTTCTGACAAAACCTTGCTCTGAAGAAGTTTAAAGAATCTGAATGTTGGTATTTAGTAATTTTATCTCATATGTTTACTCTTGACTGAAAGAATTTTTTTTATTACATCCACAAAGCCATATGTCCTGTGTGGTTTAGATATGTTTTGTGGTTGAACAACTGTCTTTGAGAAGCTTGGAGAATGTTTGGAAAGATGACTTTGGAGAAAGATGTTTAAAGAATGAGGAAGTGGAAATTCTTCTTAGACCTAATAACTACAATTGATGACACTTTGTAGTCTTTAAAAAATCTTTGGTTTATGACTTTGATGATTGAAATAGAATCATCAAAGAGCGACTTACTGTTCTTAACCATCAACTTTCCTAGGCAAAATCAAACTTTTAAAATACTATTTTCCCCTTAGTCTCTCAAACCTATCTTTATGGTTAGACGAATGCTTATATTTTTAGTGACGATATGGGTGCTGATTCTGAATGTTAACTATATCAAGTTTGTTATATATCTCTAAGAACTATTTTACTGGAAAATTTAAGAGGTTAGAACTCTATACTTCATTTTACTAGGTTAATACAGATGGAAATGATATATAAAAGTAATAAATTATACTAGTTCTTTGAAACATAAATTCTAGAAAAGTTATTAAAGGGTTTTTAATTAATTTTTAAAAGAAATAAGTTTTGATGATTTGGCTATCCAAATTTGTAAAAGGTCAATTTTATAAGGAAAAATATTTTGAATAGCCTTATAGTAATTTATCTTAGAGCCTAAATTGTGTTCTAAATGTGCTCTTGTCTTCTCGTTTTCATTCTTTCAAATTTTTTGCACTTATATTAAGTAATTCGTGATTATATACATTTTGTAAGTTGCCCAACTGTGTAACTGCTGTTAAGTTTGTTAGATATCTTTCCAGACCTTTTTCTTCATCCATTTATATTCATTAATACCAAGACTAATACGTAGAATTATTTTCCCCAACACAAATGACATCGTATTTATTGATCTTAAAGTTTTGCTTTTACTTAACGTTTCTACATGCTTAACTAATTCTCTTTTTAATTATTCCATATGTTTTCATAGTATAGGCATACCCTGTGTTAGAAACAGTGAAGTGGGTCATCTCCTGCCTCTTCAGTGCCTTCACATTACTCTTCACATTATGACCAAATACCATACTATGAGTTAAAAGATCCTGTAGTTTTTGGTTCCTTTTAATTATTTAGTCTCATCCCATATCTTTCTCTTTTGCTCTCTGTTTATTTTGTTTTGTTTTGTTTTGTTTCTGGCTTCCTTGTTGCTTTGGTTTTTTTCAAGCTCCCCAGTTGTATTATATTCTGTCTAGTCTCAGAACCTGTGGTTATGCTTTTCCTTTACCTAAAATCTTCATACACATATTACGTATTATTCTTTCCATAACTTTTATTCAGCCTTTGTCTTCAAATCTTAACATAAATATCACTTCTGCAGGGAAGCAATACCCTACCCACAACCTCACCCCCACTTGGTTAGATTATCTCAGTTAAATGTGCTTATATCTCCCTGTCCCTTACCTGCATATCATTTACCATAACTTGCAGTCATGTTATTTAGTTGTATCATTATTGTTTGTGTAGCTAATGAAGGAAATAATGTTAGCCCCATGCAGACTTGGAATGATTTGCTCACCATTTTTTATCTCCAATACTGAGCATGTAATAAAGACGAATAAAAATTTTTTTGCAAGTAGCTAATGTTTAATTTTTACTGGGAATGGAAAAAAGATTTCTGGGTATAATTTCTCAGAAAAACTGGTTTAATGAAGAAAGAGAAGAGTTGTAAATAGTAGCATTAAAATCCTTTTTTGCCACTTAATATATATTTGTAAATCAACCAATTTGGATAAAGAAACTAAAAGGAAAGTATAATGGCTTATCTGTGGAGGTGGGGTGGGAATGAGGACTAGAGAGGTGGGAGACAGCCCTGGGAGGGAGATATTTCACTGTAATTATTAAAATTATTTTTGACCCACGTGATCATATATTACTTAACCTTTTTTTAAGAGTCTGATGAGATTGTAGTGTAAATACAGAGAAAATATATGTTCTTATAAATTATTACTTTTATTTTTTCTATATTCTTAAGTTTTCAACAGTTATTTTATTTCAATATGCCTGGATCAGTGATTCTTATCTTCCCTTTCCCTCCCTCTCCAAACAAAACACATCTTTAAGAATCTGATAAGTCATGGATCTTATTCCTAGAAGAATGAGCATGTTGTATATAAACAGCTTTATGTAGCATTTCCAAGGTTGATGGATACTGTAATCAGTGCCAGATATTGTTAACTGTAGTTTTAATATGCAAGGATATTTTTTAATCTTTCAGATATTCAGTGATGGCTTTATGTTCAACGTAATCCAGTGGGGGATCAGGGGATACTAAAAGTAGGATTCAGGAAACTTTCTGATCCTGGCTCTGCCATTATTAAGCTGTATGACTTTGAGTGAAGCTCTTTTACTTGTCTTTGGTATCCTCCATGTCAAGTTGGTATAGTGGAAAGTGCATAGACTTGAATGTCAAGTACTGGCCTGAAGTTGATGTGTTTTGACTTTGCCACTTACTAACTGTATGACCGTGGACAGATTCTCTGAATGTTATTTTATTTCTCTGTGAGAAGAAGGAAAATGATTCCAACTTCTTTGGGTTTTAAAGATTAAACGAAAAGAGGTGTTTGAAAAAGCTTAATAACACTTATTACTGATAGAGATATAAATAAATGTTAGTTGCCTCATCTTGAAAAATTAGGCTAGAAGTAGATGTTCTCTAAGGTATCTTTTATCAATGATTTAGAATTCTGTTTTAAATAGTTCTTGTTATGACAGAATAATTTGGAAAATTTGTTACAACAGCACTGATCTGAAATCACATGGGAGAGCATTGAGGTATTTTAAGTCTGTAAAACTGATGTTGACCATATTTTCTGCCTGTTTTCTGTATTCTACTGTGCTGGATATGTAGTAAATCTCCAAATACTTGCTGTAATTCTAAGATTCATGAAACACTAATGTAGGTTAGACTTTCTTAACCTGGAGTCTTTAAATACCCAAGAGATCTATGAATAGATTTTCACAGGTCTCTGAACTCTTTGAAATGAAATGAAAAATTTTTACTGTGCCTAAATTGTAGTGAGAAACAAGCTATAGCTTTCATAGTGAACAAGGCAGATTAGGTCTCTGTCCTCATGAAGTCTACATTCTAATATAAGATAGACATTGAGTAAACAAATAAAAATATAAGAAAGTATAATTTATAGATGGTAGAACTATTTTGTAGAGAATTTAAGTACAGTGATGGACTAGAGAGTGACTTAAGAGATTATTTTAGCATTTTAAGTGGTCAGGGAGTTCTGAGGAGTTGAAATTTTTGGTGACATCTAAATGATAAAGAATGGCCTTGAATTCAAAGATTAGACAGAGAGACTAGCTAGTACTAATATCCTAAGATAGGAACAAGCTTCACGTGAGTAGCTGAAGGATAGTGGAGTGATGGAGACAAGTGTTAGAAACTGAAGTTGGAGAGAGAATTACAGGTCTTATCACTTACGGCTTTGTAAACCAGAATATAATATCCAGATTTTATTCTCAATGTAATAGGAAGCCATTTCAAGATTTTTAACTGGAGAATGATGAGAAAAGGAAACTCAAGATAGAACCCTGATAACTCACTTCAGCATTTAGGAGTTTAAGAGATCAAAAACAATAAGCCAGTGAGTTGGCAAGGATGAGGGGAGTGTGGTTCATTGACACTTTCAAGAAGGGGGGAATAGTCATGTTTCATATCTTGTTGAGAAGACAAGTAAGATTAGAACAATGACCTAATCATTAGATTTGTCAACAGGGTTGTCTGCCAGAAGAACGAAATTACTGTGAAGTCAATAAATAGCTATTAGGGGACTTCCTTGGTGGTCCAGTGTTTAAGAATCCACCTTAGAATGCAAGAGATGCAGGTTCAATCCCTGGTCAGGAACTAAGATCCCACATGCCGCAGGGCAGTTAAACCCACATACCACATCTTAGGAGCCCACGTGCCACAACTACTGAGCTTGCACACTCTGTAGCCCGTGTACCACAACGAAAGATCCTGCATGCCACAACGAAGATCCCGTGTGCTGCAACTAAGATCCAACACAGCCAAATAAATAAATAAATAAATATTTTTAAAAAAATAGCTATTAGCAGCTTTGTGACACTGGTCTTTTCCTTTTTAACTTTCAAAAAAAATTAAAATTTTTAAAAATTTCATTTTTGTGACATTGGTTTTTGAATGAACCTGCAAGTAATTCTTCCTTTTTTAACCTTTAATCTGTGGGTGGTGATATGGTTAAGCGTTCGGGTTTTGAGCCAGACTGTCTGGGTTAATATTGCATCTCTATTTGTTTTTAGCTTATTCAGCCTCACTAAACGTCCATTTCTCATGGAGTTGACAGTTGAACACGGGGGTTAGGGGTGCTGACCCTCCGCTCAGTTGAAAATCTGTGTATAATTTATAATCGGTTCTCCGTATATGCGGTTCCTCCTCATCTGCACTTCCACATCCAAGGATTCAGCCGACTGCAGATCATGTAGTACTGCAGTATTTACTATTGAAAAAAAAAATCCGTGCATAAGTGGACCCTTGCTATTAAAACCCATGTTGTTCAGGGGTCGACTGTATCTGTAAAATGGGATAACAGTAGTTACCTACCTTTTATAATTTTGTTCTATGTAAAGCAGTTAGCTGTATAAATAGTAAAAATTATAATGATTGTGCAATAAAACGTTTATATTTTCTGCTCTTTGGGGTTTCTGTAATTTTATAGTGTTTAAGGAAATAAAGTGCTGTGTTTTAACTTTGTTTTATGATTAATTAACAAATTTTAAGTGCTCTACAAGGTCATACTGGTAAAAAGGAAAGAACCATTAACTCAACTCAAGTAAAGGTTAACTTAAGATCAGATTCTTTGTAGGCATTTTTTTTTTTTTTTCTTTGCGGTACGCGGGCCTCTCGCTGCTGTGGCCTCTCCCTTTGCGGAGCACAGGCTCCGGACGCGCAGGCTCAGCATCCATGGCTCACGGGCCCAGCCGCTCCGCGGCATGTGGGAGCCTCCCGGACCGGGGCACGAACCCGTGTCCCCCGCATCGGCAGGTGGACTCTCCACCACTGCGCCACCAGGGAAGCCCCCTGTAAGCATTATTTTAAACTGCCATGCTAATCTATAGAAAAGTTCGTATGGATGACACTTTATCAACTTAATCAACTTCAGCAAACATTTCTGACTAATATCCAGTCCTCGTTCTGAATATTATGTCTTTCAAACACTTTTTCTCCTTTATTTTGGAGCATTCTGCAACCCCATGTACAATTGTAATTGTATCATTTGACTGTACAGTTGAGTGTTTAGATACTGTATTTTCTTTTTTAGCACTCTGGATGGTAGTCTCATTAAGTAATAATTTAATATAAACATACTTGTAGCTAGTCATTCTGTTTGCAGATGCATTTTATTTAAATTATTTATAATTAAAACATTATAGAAATCAAAATGTGGGCAATTTCTTTATTCACTTTTTTATTATTGCAAGGGCAATTTGGACATATACTCAGATAACTTTAATTTTAGATCCTAAATGTGAAATTAACTTGGTAACTGTTTAGGTCCTTAAATTTTTTTTCCACTGTCCATTTATCTGATAGCACACTTCGCAGAACCCAGACAAAGCTGAGGTTACCCAGAAGGCAGATACTATGAGTATGCTGTTTCACTATTTCCCTAACAATTCAGAGTCTGGCACACAGTAGTAGTAGTGCTTAGTAAATATTTGTTGAATGAATGGATAAAATTTTTAGCATACCTAATAGAAATTGTTCTCTCAATAATGGGCTTGCATTTAAGGTTGAGTTACTTCAATAAAACATTAATTAAATGTAATGCTCGAAGAGTAAAATGTGTAGATAATTTACTTTTCTAATAATTACAGCTTAAGTGACATTTTTGTTTCCATCTTTGTAAGCAGTCTCTGCTGAGCATAATCAAATCGTTAAGAACGTGTAACACTATGTTACTTTATTCTGTACACCAGTTCTCATTTTTAGAAGCTACAGTTAGAGTAAGTACTGCAGGTATTGTTTAAGATGTGTGCTAGAAACTTCAGATTAGGTTTTGTATGTAAAGAAAATTTCTGTTAGATGCAGGTGATAAGTTTTGTGATTTGGTTTTTATCCCCTACCAAAAAGAGAGGGTAGACAGTGAAATTTGACTGTATATGTGTTCTGGTTAACTGTATTGACCTATCATTCTTAAATTTGGGAATTTAAAAAATCTTTTGAAGTAAATACTTTTCACTGTGTTCTAAAACAACATACTGTAGCAACAAGTATAAGCCGTAACAGAGGCTTAAAAGATCTTTACCAGTAAATAAAACTCTTAAAAATAAACCTTAGGGCTTCCCTGGTGGCGCAGTGGTTGAGAGTCCGCCTGCCGATGCAGGGGACGCGGGTTCGTGCTCCAGTCTAGGAAGATCCCACATGCTGAGCGGCCGGGCCCGTGAGCCATGGCCGTTGAACCTGCGCGTCTGGAGCCTGTGCTCCGCGATGGGAGAGGCTACAACAGTGAGAGGCCCACGTACTGCAAAAAAAAAAATAATAAAATAAATAAACCTTAAAAAGAACCCCACGGTTTCTTTTTATCTCATTACCCACACTAAATTTGATGATAAAGTATTAAGGTAGATTTTATTTTAGGCCAGTTTTTTTGAGACTCTTTATTAGGGTGTAACATACACCGAAATGCATACGCCTAAGTGTAAAGCTTGATAAATTTTCACAGCTGAACATATTAACATGTTCAGATCAGAATATTATTAGCTATCTTAAAAAGGCTAATTTTAAAATATAAAACAATCATAGACTTAGATAAACTTGAGAGACTTACATCTTGGATCTAACTTTATTACTAACTTGTCACCCTCAGCAAGTTATCTCCTCTTTTTGGGGTCTACTCCCCATCTCTAAAATAAGGGGATAAGACTAGATGTTTTATTATGGCTCTCACTTTGTAAAAATGCAGAGATGTGGACTATGTTGATATAAATGTGTTATAAAATCTTATAGGTAGTAAGGTGAGAATGTACAGTTTAATTGAAAAGGAAGATGCTCATTTTTTTTTCTTTGTTTTTCAGGTAATATTTCACACTATGTGCTGACTGTATTTACAGAAGATATTTAAAAAAAAGAAAAGATAAACTTTTTTCAAAGATTTTGATTCCAGTGGAATCTTTGCTTTAGATTTTGTGTGTGTGAGTGAATTGTAACTCCAGAAACAATGCCTGTACAAGCTCCACAGTGGACGGATTTCCTCTCCTGCCCAATTTGCACTCAGACTTTCGACGAAACAATTCGAAAGCCCATCAGTTTGGGTTGTGGCCATACTGTCTGCAAGATGTGCCTGAACAAACTCCACCGCAAGGCTTGCCCATTTGACCAGACCACTATCAATACAGACATTGAACTCCTCCCAGTAAACTCAGCATTGCTGCAGCTAGTGGGTGCTCAGGTAAGTTGAGTAATTTGTTATCCTTTTAAATTTCTGTATGTGTGTTTTTTCCTCCCGAGGGAAACTTGTTAATATCTGGTAATATTGCATTCTGTTTTTGTTTTTGTTTTTTAACATCTTTATTGGAGTATAATTGCTTTACAGTGGTGTGTTAGTTTCTGCTTTCTAACAAAGTGAATCAGCTATACATATACATATATCAACATATCTCTTCCCTCTTGCATCTCCCTCCCTCCCACCCTCCTTATCCGCCCCCCCAGGTGGTCACAAAGCACTGAGCTGATCTCCCTGTGCTATGCGGCTGCTTCCCGCTAGCTATCCGTTTTACATTTGGTAGTGTATATATGTCCATGCCACTTTCTCACTTTGTCCCAGCTTACCCTTCCCTGTCCCCCCTCAAGTTCATTCTGTAGTAGGTCTCTGTCTTTATTCCTGTCCTCCCCTAGGTTCTTCATGACAATTTTTTTAAACAAATTTTCTTACATTCCATATATATGTGCATACGGTATTTGTTTTTCTCTTTCGGACTTACTTCACTGTGTATGACAGACTCTAGGTGCATCCACCTCACGGCAAGTAACTCAGTTTCGTTTCTTTTTATGGCTGAGTAATATTCCATTGTATATATGTGCCACATCTTCTTTATCCATTCATCTTTCGAAGGACACTTAGGTTGATTCCATGTCCTGGCTATTGTAAATAACACTGCAATAAACATTGTGGTACATGTATCTTTTTGAATTATGGTTTTCTCAGGGTATATGCCCAGTAGTGGAATTGCTAGGTCGTATGGTAGTTCTATTTTTAGTTTTTTAAGGAACTTCCATACTGTTCTCTGTAGTGGCTGTATCAATTTACATTCCCACCAGCAGTGCAAGAGGGTTCCCTTTTCTCCACACCCTCTCCAGCATTTACTGTTTGTAGATTTTTTGATCATGGCCATTCTGACTGGTGTGAGATGATATCTCAATGGTAGTTTTGATTTGCATTTCTCTAATGATTAATGATGTTGAGCATTCTTTCATGTGTTTGTTGGCAATCTGCATATCTTCTTTGGAGAAATGTCTATTTAGGTCTTCTGCCCATTTTTGGATTGGGTTGTTTGACTTTTTGATGTTGAGCTTCGTGAGCTGCTTGTAAGTTTTGGAGATTAATCCTTTGTCAGTTGCTTCATTTGCAAATATCTTCTCCCATTCTGAGGGTTGTTTTTTCGTCTTGTTTATGGTTTCCTTTGCTGTGCAAAAGCTTTGAAGTTTCATTAGGTCCCATTTGTTTATTTTTGTTTTTATTTCCATTTTTCTAGGAGGTGGATCTAAAAGGATCTTGCTGTGATTTATGTTATAAAGTGTTCTGCCTTTGTTTTTCTTTAAGAGTTTTATAGTGTCTAGCCTTACATTTAGGTCTTTAATCCATTTTGAGTTTATTTTTGTGTATGGTGTTAGGGAGTGTTCATTCTTTCACATGTAGCTGTCCAGTTTTCCCAGCACCACTTATTGAAGAGGCAGTCTTTTCTCCATTGTATATTCTTTTCTCCTTTATCAAAAATAAGGTGAACATATGTGCATGGGTTTATCTTTGGGCTTTCTGTCCTGTTTCACTGATCTGTATTTCTGTTTTTATGCCAGTACCACACTGTCTTGATTACTGTAGCTTTGTAGTATTGTCTGAAGGCAGGGAGCCTGATTCCTCCAGCTCAGTTTTTTGTTCTCAAGATTGCTTTGGCTATTCAGGGTCTTTTGTTTTTCCATACAAATTGTGAAATTTTTTGTTCTAGTTCTGTGAAAAATGCCAGTAGTAGTTTGATAGGAATTGCGTTGAATCTGTAGATTGCTTTGGGTAGTATAGTCATTTTCACAATATTGATTCTTCCAATCCAAGAACATGGAATATCTCTCCATCTATTGGTATCATCTTTAATTTCTTTCATCAGTGTCTCATAGTTTTCTGCATACAGGTCTTTTGTCTCCCTAGGTAGGTTTATTCCTAGGTATTTGATTCTTTTTGTTGCAGTGGTAAATGGGAGTTTCCTTAATTTCACTTTCAGATTTTTCATCATTAGTGTATAGGAATGCAAGAGATTTCTGTGCATTAATTTTGTATCCTGCTACTTTACCGAGTTCATTGATTAGTAGTAGTTTTTTGGTGGCATCTTTAGGATTCTCTATGTAAAGTATCATGTTATCTGCACACAGTGACAGCTTTACTTCTTCTTTTCCGATTTGGATTCCTTTCATTTCCTTTTCTTCTCTGATTGCTGTGGCTAAAACTTCCAAACCTATGTTGATTAATAGTGGTGAGAGTGGGCAACCTTGTCTTGTTCCTGATCTTAGTGGAAATGGTTTCAGATTTTCACCATTGAGGACGATGTTGGCTGTGGGTTTGTCATATATGGCCTTTATTATGTTTAGGTAAGTTCCCTCTATGCCTACTTTCTGGAGGGTTTTTTCATAAATGGGTGTTGAATTTTGTCAATAGCCTTTTCTGCATCAATTGAGATGGTCATATGGCTCTTATTCTTCAATTTGTTAATATGGTGTATCACATTGATTGATTTGCATATATTGAAGAATCCTTGCATTCCTGGGATAAACCCCACTTGATCATGGTATATGATCCTTTTAATGTGCTATTGGATTCTGCTTACTACTATTTTGTTGAGGATTTTTGCATCTATGTTCATCTGTGATATTGGCCTGTAGTTTTCTTTCTTTGTGACATATTTGTCTTGTTTTGGTATCAGAGTGATGGTGGCCTCTTAGAATGAGTTTGGGAGTGTTCCTCCCTCTGCTATACTTTGGAAGAGTTTGAGAAGGATAGGTGTTAGCTCGTCTCTAAATGTTTGATAGAATTCACCTATGAAGCCATCTGGTCCTGGGCTTTTGTTTGTTGGAAGATTTTTAATCACAGTTTCAATTTCAGTGCTTGTGATTGGTCTGTTTATATTTTCTATTTCTTCCTGGTTCAGTCTCAGGAGGTTATGCTTTTCTAACAATTTGTCCATTTCTTCCAGGTTATCCATTTTATTGACATATAGTTGCTTGTAGTAATCTCTCATGATCCTTTGTATTTCTTCAGTGTCAGTTTTTACTTCTCCTTTTTCATTTCTAATTCTGTTGATTTGAGTGTTCTTCATTTTTTTCTTGGTAAGTCTGGCTAATGGTTTATCAATTTTGTTTATCTTCTCAGAGAATGAGCTTTTAGTTTTATTGATGTTTGCTCTTGTTTCTTTCATTCCTTTTTCATTTATTTCTGATCTGATCTTTATGATTTCTTTCCTTTTGCTAACTTTGGGGGTTTTTTGTTCTTTCTCTAATTGCTTTAGGTGTAAGGTTAGGTTGTTTATTTGAGATGTTTCTTGTTTCTTAAGGCAGGATTGTATTGCTATAAACTTCCCTCTTAGAGCTGCTTTTGCTGCCTCTCACAGGTTTTGGGTCATCGTGTTTTCATTGTCATTTGTTTCTAGGTATTTTTTTGTTTCCTCCTTGATTTCTTCAGTGATCTCTTGGTTATTAGGTAGTGTACCGTTTAGCCTCCATGTGTTTGTATTTTTTTTACAGATTTTTTTCCTGTAATTGATATGTAGCCTCATAGCGTTGTGGTCAGAAAAGATACTTGATATGATTTCAGTTTTGTTAAATTTACCAAGGCTTGGTTTGTGACCCAAGATATGATCTATCCTGGAGAATGTTCCATGGGCGCTTGAGAAGAAAGTGTATTCTGTTGTTTTTGAATGGAATGTCCTGTAAATATCAATTAAGTCCATCTTGTTTAATGTCTCATTTAAAACTTGTGTTTCCTTATTTATTTTCATTTTGGATGATGTGTCCATTGGTGAAACAGGAGTGGTAAAGTCCCCTACTATGATTGTGTTACTGTCAATTTCCCCATTTATGGCTGTTAGTATTTGCCTTATGTATTGAGGTGCTCCTATGTTGGGTGCATAAATATTTACAGTTGTTCTGTCTTCTTCTTGGATCGATCCCTTGATCATTATGTAGTGTTCTTCTTTGTCTCTTGTAATAGTCTTTGTTTTAAAGTCTATTTTGTCTGATATGAGAATTGCTACTCCAGCTTTTTTTTGTTTGTTTTGTGTGGTACGTGGGCCTCTCACTTTTGTGGCCTCTCATGTTGCAGAGCACAGGCTCCGGATGCACAGGCTCAGCGGCCATGGCTCATGGGCCCAGCCGTTCCGCGGCATGTGGGATCTTCCTGGACCGGGGCATGAACCCATGTCCCCTGCATCTGCAGGTGGACTCTCAACCACTGCGCCACCAGGGAAGCCCCAGCTTTCTTTTGATTTCCATTTGCATGGAATATCTTTTTCCGTCCCCTCACTTTCAGTCTGTATGTGTCCCTAGGTCTGAAGTGGGTCTCTTGTAGACAGCATATATATGGGTCTTGTTTATGTATCCATTCAGCCAGTCTATGTCTTTTGGTTGGAGCATTTAATCCATTTAACTTGAAGGTAATTATCAATATGTGTGTTCCTATTACCATTTTCTTAATTGTTTTGGGTTTGTTTTCGTGGGTCTTTTCCTTTTCTTATGTTTCGTGCCTAGAGAAGTTCCTTTAGCATTTGTTTTAAAGCTGGTTTGGTGGTGCTGAACTCTCTTAGCTTTTGCTTGTCTGTAAAGGTTTTAATTTCTCTGTCGAATCTGAACGAGGACCTTGCTGTGTAGAGTAATCTTGGTTGTAGGTTTTTCCCTTTCATCACTTTAAATATGTCCTGCCAGTCCCTCTGGCTTGCAGAGTTTCTGCTGAAGTATTAGCTAACTTTATTGGGATTCCATTGTATGTTATTTGTTATTTTTCCCTTCCTGCTTTTAATATTTTTTCTTTGTATTTAATTTTTGGTAGTTTGATTAATGTGTGTCTTGGCCTGTCTCTCCTTGGATTTATCCTGTATGGGACTCTCTGTGCCTCCTGGACTTGATTAACTATTTCCTTTCCCATATTAGGGAAGTTTTCAACTGTAATCTCTTCAAATATTTTTAAAGTCCTTTTCTTTTTCTCTTCTTCTTCTGGGACCCCTAGAATTCGAATGTTCGTGCCTTTAATGTTGTCCCAGATGTCTCTGAGACTGTTCTCAATCATTTTCATTCTTTTTTCTTTATTCTGTTCTGCAGTAGTTATTTCCACTATTTTCTCTTCCAAGTTACTTATCTGTTCTTCTGCCTCAGTTATTCTACTGATTCCTTCCAGAGAATTTGTAATTTCATTTATTGTAGTGTTCATCATTGTTTGTTTGCTCCTTAGTTCTTCTAGGTTCTTGTTAAATGTTTCTTGTATTTTCTCCATTCTGTTTCAAAGATTGTGGATCATCTTTACTGTCATTACTCTGAATTCTTTTTCAGGTAGACTGCCTATTTCCTCTTCATTTGTTTGGTCTCGTCGGTTTTTACCTTGCTCCTTCATCTGCTGTGTGTTTCTCTGTCTTCTCCTTTTGCTTCACTTACTGTGTTTGGGGTCTCCTTTTCGCAGGCCCCAGGTTTGTAGTTCCCGTTGTTTTTGGTGTCTGCCCCCAGTGGCTATGATTCGTTCAGTGGGTTGTGTAGGCTTCCTGGTGGAGGGTACTGTTGCCTGTGTTCTGGTGGATGCGGCTGGATTTTGTCTTTCTGGTGGTCAGGTCTGCATCTGGTGGTGTGTTTTGGGGTGTCTGTGACCTTATTATGATTTTAGGCAGCCTCTTTGCTGATGGGTGGGGTTGTGTTCCTGTCTTGCTAGTTGTTTGGCATAGGGTGTTCAGCACTGTAGCTTGCTGGTCATTGAGTGGAGCTGGGTCTTGGCGTTGAGTTGGAGATCTCTGGGAGATTTTTCCATTTGATATTACGTGGAGCTGGGAGGTCTCTGGTGGACCAATGTCCTGAACTCAGCTCTCCCATCTCAGAGGTTCAGGCCTGATGCCCAGCCGGAGCACCAAGACCCTGTCATCCACATGGCTCAGAGTAAAAGGGAGAAAGAAAGGGAGGGAGGGAGGAAGGGAGGGATAGAGGGAGGAAAATAAAGTTATTAAAATAGAAAATAATTATTAAAAATAAAAATTTTTAAGTGATAGAAAAAAAAAAAAGAGCAACCAAACCCAAAACAAATCCACCAATGATAACAAGCACTAAAAATTATACTTAAAAAAAAAAAAATGGGGCTTCCCTGGTGGCACAGTGGTTGAGAATCTGCCTGCTAATGCAGGGTACACGGGTTCAAGCCCTGGTCTGGGAGGATCCCACATGCCGCGGAGCAACTTGGCCCGTGAGCCACAACTACTGAGCCTGCGGGTCTGGAGCCTGTGCTCCGCAAAAAGAGAGGCCGCGATAGTGAGAGGCCCACGCACCACGATGAAGAGTGGCCCCCGCTTGCCACAACTAGAGAAACCCCTCGCACAGAAACGAAGACCCAAACAGCAAAAATAAATAAATTAATAAACTCCTACCCCCGACATCTTAAAAAAAATAAATAAATGGAGAGACGGAACCCTAGGACAAATGGTAAAAGCAAAGTTATACAGACAGAATCACACACAGAAGCATACACATACGCAGTCACAAAAAGAGGAAAAGGGAAAAATATATATATATATCGTTGCTCCCAAAGTCCGCCGCCTCAAGTTGGTATGATTCGTTGTTCCTTCAGGTATTCCACAGATGCAGGGTACATCAAGTTGATTGTGGAGATTTAATCCACTGCTCCTGAGGCTGCTGGGAGAGATTTCCCTTTCTCTTCTTGTTCTCACAGCTCCTGGGATTCAGCTTTGAATGTGGCCCCGCCTCTGCGTGTAGGTCGCCTGAGGGCATCTGATCCCCGCCCAGACATGATGGGGTTAAAGTAGCAGCTTATTAGGGGGCTCTGGCTCACTGCAGGGGCAGGGTTACGGAATGCTGGGTGAGCCTGCGGTGACAGGCTGGCGTGATGTTTCACTATCCTGAGACGCCAGTGACCGGTTGCACAGGCTCCAGGGAGGGGAGGTGTGGGTAGTGACCTGTGCTTGCACACAAGCTTAGCGTCTCATGCTCATCTCTGGGGTCCGCGCTGATAGCCGTGGCTCGCGCCCATCTCTGGAGCTCGTTTAGGCAGCACTCTTAATCCCCTCTCCTCGCGCACCAGGAAACAAAGAGGCAAGAAAACGTCTCTTGCCTCTTCAGCAGCTCCAGACCTTTTCCCAGACACACTCCCGGCTAGCTGTGGTGCCCTAGCCCCCTTCAGGCTGTGTTCACGCAGCCAACCCCAGTCCTCTCCCTGGGATCCGCCCTCCGAAGCCGGAGCCTCAGCTCCCAGCCCCGCCCATCCCCCAGGTGAGCAGACAAGCCTCTTGGGCTGGTGAGTGCTGGTTGGCACTGATTCTCTGTGCGGGAATCTCTCCACTTTGCCCGCCGCACCCCCGTTGCTGTGCTCTCTTCCGTGGCTCCGAAGCTTCCCCACTCCGCCTCCCGCAGTCTCTGCCCGTGAAGGGCCTTCCTAGTGTGTGTAAACCTTTCCTCCTTCACAGCTCCCTCCCACTGATGCAGGTCCCGTCCCTATTCTTTTGTCTCTGTTTTTTCTTTTGCCCTACCCAGGTACGTGGGGAGTTTATTGCCTTTTGAGAGGTCTGAATTCTTCTGCCATTGTTCAGTAAGTGTTCTGTAGGAGTTGTTCCACATGTAGATGTATTTCCGATGTATTTGTGGGGAGGAAGGTGATCTCCACATCTTACTCTTCCGCCATCTTGAAGCTCCTCCTGTCTTCTATTTAAATAGATAAAATTTTGTTCAGTACTGTGCAGATCCTTTATTTCAGTACGTTAAGGAGATTAGTTATGGTGGTGCAGTGTTTCTCAGTCACTGTACAGTAACATTCGTTCAGTCTGGTGGTCAGACTTTCTCAACAACCTTAGCTATCAGATCATTAGAGAAACCTAAGAGGTAAGTCACAAGAACTTCTTAATAGTGAAGAAGATATTATTCACAAAATAATTGCATTTTACTTAATAGGAAAAGTGAAGCTGCTTCAGACTGTTTTACTTAGTAGACACTAACTGAAATGAAAGATCGAGAAAGTGACGAAAACTATAGAACACAGCCTTTGGGAACCATTTGTCTAGAGTAGAAGCAAATACCTCTAAGTATCTAAATATAAAAGTTACTCTAGTAATTCTGAAGGTAGTACTCTGAAAGTTTTGTGTCAGTATTCTCACGGTAGAGATCAATAGTATCTTCAGAAGGTTTCACAAAGCCAAGGGAAGCAGGCTGTTCAGAGTTAGGTATGATTCACTTAAACAACCCCTCACTGTTAATTTGCATAGTGTGAATCTAAAGTATCATATGTTTACCATAAATCATTTTCCAAATACATATACTGGAACTTTGTACATTAATATTTATATTGATACCACTAATATTTGCTAGATTAGTCTTCCTATAAGTTGATAAAAAGTAGGGAAGGTTGATATTATGTATGTAGGAGATAAAGAGAGCAGTTTTAGAACAGCTTATTCAAAAGGAAAACTTACTGGGACTTCCCTGGCGGTCCCGTGGTTGGGACTCTGTGCTTCTACTGCGGGGGGAGTAGTTCAGTCCTTGGTTGGGAAACTAGGATCCTGCATGCACATGGTGCAGCCAAAAAAAAAGGAAAACTTACTTTATTTACAAATCTATCTTGATGATGTCGCCAATACTAGAAAATATTAATATTTGTCAGAGGGAAATTGCATTTGATTGTTTTTCTTCTCTTCCTGTACTTAATTTTTCATTTCATAATCATTTCTCTTTTTGTTTTGAAAATTCCATTATGACATTTTGGAAATGTTTTTAAAATAGACTTATTGGGGATAACAATTTTAGTAATATAATATTTTAATAACAAATAACCAAGACTTACTTTTTCTCATAAAGTTGTCTAAGGATGAACTAATTCTTTTTCTACAAAATGAGTAAGACCTTGTCATGTCTTAACTGTAACAACTAATGTTTATGAAATTTGAGGATAGGACATTTTAATCCATAATAGCCATTATTTTAACCCCACAGATCTCCATTAAAAAACTGTTAGAAGTAATAAATGAATTAAGCAAAGTTGCAGGATACAAAGTTAACATGCAAAAATCGGTTTCATTTCTGTACACTAACAATGAACAATCCAAAAGGAAATTAAGAAAATAATTTCACTTACAGTAGCATCAAAAAGAATAAAAGACTTAGGAATAAATTTAGCGAAGGAGGTGAAAGACTTGTACATTGAAAATAAAACATTGCTTAAAGAAATTAAAGAAGACATAAATAAATGGAAAGAGATCACCTGTTCACAGACTTAATATTACTAAGATGACAGTACTACCCAAAGCAATCAACGGATTCAATGTAAGCTTTTTCAAAATCCCAATGATGTTTTTTGAAGAAATAGAAAAACCCATCCTAAAATTTATATAGACTCACAGGGGACCCTAAATAGCCAAAACAGTCTTAAAAGCAGAACAAATTTGAAGGAATCACACTTCCTGATTTTGAAACTGCAAAACTCTAGTGATCAAGATAGTGTGGTGCTGGCATAAAGATTGGCATTTAGATCAATGGAATAGAATAGAGAGTCCAGAAATAAACCCATATATATGGTCAAATGACTTTTTACAAGATTGCCGAAACCATTCAATGGGGAAAGGACAGTCTTTCCAACTAATGGCGCTGAGCAAACTGGATATCCAAATGCAAAAGAATGAATTTGGACCACTACTTCACACCATATACAGAAATTAAATCAAAATAGATCAAAGGCTAAAAGTAAGAGCTAAAACTGCAGAACTCGTAAAACAAAATATTTGCATAAATCTTTGTGATCTTGGAGTAGGCAGTGGTTTGTTTATTTATTTATTTGGTTGTGCCAGGTCTTAGTTGCGGTAAACGGGTTTCTTTAGTTGCAGCTCGAGGGCTCCTTAATTGCAGCTCACTGGCTCCTTTGTTGTGGCACACAGGCTCCTTAGTTGTGGCACGTGGGCTCCTTAGTTGTGGCATGCATGTAGGATCTAGTTCCCTGGCCAGGGATTGAACCCGGGACCCCTACATTGGGAGCATGGAGTCTTAACCACTGAACCACCAGGGAAGTCCCTAGGCAGTATTTTTTTAGCTATGACACCAGAAGCACAAGGAACAAAAGATAAATGAAACTAAATCAAAATTGAAAACTTAGTGTTTCAGGGAATTTCCTGGCAGTCCATTGGTTAGGACTCCACGCTTTCATTGCTGAGGGCCTGGGTTCAATTTCTGGTTGGGGAACTAAGATCCCACAAGCCACGTGGTATCGCCAAAACAAAACAAAAAACTTAGTGCTTCAAAAGACACTGTCAAGAGAGTGAGAGAACAACCCACAGAATGGGAGAAAATAATTGTAAATCATATATCTGTAAGAAACTTGTATCTAAGAACCCTTACAACTCAATTATAAAAAGAACGTGGTTTTTAAATGGGCAAAGATCTGGACGCTTCACCAAAGAAGATATGCAGGTGGCAAATGAGCAAATAAAAGCTTGCTCAGCATTGTTTGTCATTAAAGAATTGCAGATTAAAACAACAATCAGAGGTACAAACTACTATGTATAAAATAAATAAGCTACAAGGATATATTGTACAACAAGGGGGATATAGCCAACATTTTATAGTAACTATAAATAGAATATAATCTTTAAAAATTGTGAAAACAACAGCAACAGTGAGCTACCACTACACATAAATTAGAATAGCTAAAATTCAAAACATTGACAGCACGAAATACTGGTGAGGATGGGAAGCAAGAGAGACTCTCATGTATTGCTGGTGGAAATGCAAAATGGTACAGCTACTTTGGAAGTTATTATATGATTCTGTTTATATGAAATGTCCAAAATAGGCAAATCCGTAGAGACAGAAAATAGATTAGTTTTTTCCTATGCTGGAGGGGTTTGGGAGGAAATACGGCAGGGGTGACTATGGGGTTCTTTTGAGGGGGCTATGAAAATGTTCTAAAATTGTGATGGTTGTATAACTGAGAATATACTTAAAGTCATTGAATTATATACCTTAAATGGGTCAATTACATGATATGCAAGTTACATCTCAATAAAGCTGTTACAGAAACAAAACAAAAAATTTTTAATGCAGTAATTTTGTGTGTATGTATATAAAAGATCTTTTGAAAGAATTCAGTAAATTTAATGGGAGTTTTGATGTTACCAGTGTTAGAATAGGAATGCATAAAACATACTCAATAAAACATTTGATTATAATTAATTAGTGAGCACTCAAACACACCTTTTTTTTACCTCTAGGTTCCTGAACAGCAGCCCATTACTTTGTGTAGTGGGGTTGAAGATACAAAGCATTATGAGGAAGCCAAGAAGTGTGTAGAAGAATTAGCACTGTACCTGAAACCACTCAGCAGTGCTAGAGGTAAATCAGATGAAATTATCCATGCTGAGCACGTGTTCATTAAAGATGCTTTTGTTACCATAAAAACTGTGAGCTATAAGTGAATGTTAATGAAATTCATTTATTTATTGTAAGCCAAACCCACTGGTGCTAAATAATATTACAAACCACATCAAATAAAGTAGTGAGTTTAAAGTTTATGTACTATTTATTGGAAACATTTTTTGAATGAGTTGCAAAAGTAAGTATAAACACACTAGTGGTTTCAGAAGGGCTCTCTATCATTTGACAACTCTAAATTGTCAGCCTTCTATCCAGTTTTGTGTGGTATGCTGTTGGGGGTACAATAAAATTGGAAGTTTCCATTACTATCTTGCCATTATGGCTTGTTTTTATTAGGAAGGTGAGCTTAACCACTAGGAAATATACCAGACCTGTTAGGACCTCAAGATTTGGGTGTTTTTTTTGTTTTGTTTTTTTAACATCTTTATTGGAGTATAATTGCTTTACAATTGTGTGTTAGTTTCTGCTTTATAACAAAGTGAATCAGCTATACACATATATATATATATCCCCATATCTCCTCCCTCTTGCGTCTCCCTCCCACCGTCCCTATCCCACCCCTCTAGATGGTCACAAAGCACCGCGCTGATCTCCCTGTGCTATGCGGCTGCTTCCCACTAGCTATCTATTTTACGTTTGGTAGTATATATTAAGTCCATGCCACACTCTCACTTGGTCAAGATTTGGGTTTTTAATTATTAATATTGACTGGCCTTTTTTTCTGTATTTCTCCATGATTAAAATGAATAATATATTTAATGTCATGAGTGTTACATTTGCATGCAATAACAACTTTTGTATACTTTTAAAATGCAAACTAGGCTTCACTTGTGTAATTTGTATTGTTTATTTTAAATATTCTGATAGAACCCAGAACTATTCCACATAGCCATAAGTCAATCAGCCCATCAGAGGAAGTTTTTCTGGACTCTAAAATTACATTGGAAACCTAGAAATAACTATATTTTCTGTTTTAAAGGAGTGGGTCTGAATAGCACTACTCAGAGTGTTCTGAGTCGCCCAATGCAGAGGAAGCTGGTGACTCTGGTCCACTGCCAACTAGTAGAAGAAGAAGGCAGGATTCGTGCCATGAGGGCAGCTCGATCTTTAGGTGAACGAACAGTTACAGAGCTCATTCTCCAGCACCAGAATCCTCAGCAACTCTCTTCCAATCTTTGGGCAGCAGTCAGAGCTAGAGGCTGCCAGTTCCTTGGACCAGGTATATAATTAAAGTTTGATATTTACTATACTAGTAATTCTAAAAGTATTTATAGTGTAGGAACTATAAGTGATGTACAAAGGCTAGTTCTTTACAATATTCTGTTGTTATCAAGTAATATCCCACTTGGTATCCCACAGTCATGGCTTGGGTAATTCCATGTCAGTTTTTCAGGATACTTAAAACTTTTACTGCCAAAAGTTTATTCATTTTGGTAGAGGTTTTCTCTAACTGTATTAATCTTTTATCTGCTTTCTTAAATAAAGTATATGGAATGTAATAAAAATTGCCCCCAAATGGTTCAAAAGTATAACTGAATATTGGTTGTTGTTGTGTTGCCCATTAATGAAGTGGTACCTGTAGAAATTATTAAATGTTTCCCTTCTAAGAAATGGCTTTATCTTATCTCTGTACGTGATAAATTTTGGTTTTGCTCAACTTTTCCTAGCAATGCAGGAGGAAGCTCTAAAGCTGGTTCTCCTGGCCTTAGAAGATGGTTCTGCTTTGTCAAGAAAAGTATTGGTTCTCTTTGTGGTGCAAAGGTTGGAGCCACGGTTTCCTCAAGCCTCTAAAACTAGCATTGGGCACGTTGTCCAGCTCCTTTATAGAGCCTCCTGCTTCAAGGTATGAACCTATGGTAACTTTCAGCTTAA
The DNA here is from genome assembly GCF_003031525.2 of Neophocaena asiaeorientalis asiaeorientalis. Taxonomy (NCBI): domain Eukaryota; kingdom Metazoa; phylum Chordata; class Mammalia; order Artiodactyla; family Phocoenidae; genus Neophocaena; species Neophocaena asiaeorientalis. The sequence continues at coordinate 6,534,995 of NW_020174648.1, forward strand.
AAGGAAACGTCCTTTCCCCAAACTTAGGTAGTAAGACTTTGAGTTTAATAAAGTTGCCTGTATCTTTCCATAAAATTTTAGCAGTTTTTCTTTTCTCTTTTAAAGAATATAGATGGTGTCCTGTTAAAGTTAAATCTTGTATTGAATTTTGTATGTTAGATATTGTGCAACATAGATTAAATCATGGCTTTTAGATTTTTGTATTTGAAGAGACTAAAAAGCCATGGCAGTTTTCCACCAAGACTGCAAACAGAATTGGTCTAAAGAGAGAGAGTCATTGAAGCAGGAGTACATTTTATTTGGCTATTTGCTCCTGATATAATTCCATATATACAGTACTGGAGCTCCATTTGCCATTTTGGTTTTAGTATATATAGTAATGCTGGACATGTCCTTTGTATGCCAAGTTGAATCAGCACTATTTCAAACACTGGTGCCCACTATGTATCACTTATTGTTCATCCTGTTTTCCTAACTTCTTAATGTCAGGGCTTCTTGCTTTTGACACAACACATAGCAAGTACTTCATGGGCCAGGGAAGTATGTCTCTAAAAAATTGTTAATTCATACAAGCTATAAGGAGGTCACCACATTCCCTCATCTGACACTGAAACTAAAAAACTCCCACATTAGCCATCCTGCTATATTCTAATCTCATTTTTTGAGAAGGATAAAATGGTTCACAAAATCAACACAGCATATAGATTTAACTTAAAAAAATTTTTTTTAAGTTCTAGCTAAATGCCAATATTATTCTGTTTCTTTCTAGACTCAGATTATATACTGAAAATGGGGTGTGGATTCCACATCTGTACCCACCCCTCTTGTTTTTCATACGTCCCTCTAGAGCTCTCAGAACCTCAACTGGTCCAGATTGTCCCTGAATAACTCACATTTGTTGTAATGGTTGTAATAACCTGACTGTACAGTGTAATCCGGAATACATTTCAGAATGTCTGTCTGCTTCCAGTGTTACTTCTCCATTAACAGTGCCAGATAGATACAGTATAGGAAGTTTAAGATATAAGGGGAAAGAAATCCAGCCTTCCTCTGTGAAGAAGAATAAGGGGCTCAAAAACACCAGAATACCCCAAGTGAAATTTTCTCAATCCTAATTAAAAGCATTAATAGTAATTTTTAAAAGATTGGAATATGTAAAAATCCAATTATTTTTCACTTGAGTCATGATTATGTCGCTTTATTTCATTGTCCACCTGCTTTCTTCTTTTGGTGGCAGTTTGTACTATACTCTCAATCATGAAAAGATTCATTTTCTCTCATCACAATAGGTCCATACCCTAAACTGTATTCACTATTGCAGAGTTTCTATTAAGTGTCTGCCAATACCCATTTCATCTTCTTCATGGAACTCAAATCAGCATTTTCCTTTCTTTGCAGGTGTTCGTTCTAGGCATTTTAGTACAGTACAGTTCCAGGACTTCAGACATTGCATTTCTTGGAAATCTTTGAGTGTTTTTAGTTAAAGAGAGTTTTGAGAGCCAAGTCCATGGAAACAGTACATCATATAGAAAGCATATACTACATTTTAATGAGATTTAATGTATATTGAGAGGGTGTTTCATACATATACATTTGGTCTTTTGACTTGCCTTTGAATAGGGGCAAAATATATTTAGTTTTTGTGACTATAGTTCTTGATTTTTTTATGTTTGGTCTCTCTATGGACTTACCTAACAAAATTTAAGTTAGACCTTCTTATAATAAGAATGGAATACAAGTAAAAATATATCAGTATGACCTGGAAGTCCTGACTAAGATAGTCTATTGTTTCTTTGATGGGAGGGAAAAAAAAAAATGGGAATTTTCTATAGAGGAATTTGAGTCCTTATGGGAATAAAAGATTAGCAAGGCAAAAAACGTTGTAAAATATGTTAGGATATAGGTGATCCTAGACTAGAATTAATTGTTCTACTTTGATTCATTAGGCCTTTGGCCTGAATCCAGCTTGACTTAAAATGTGAATTATTAGGGGTGATACCACTAGCACCTACCTCAACAAGTTTAAAGAATTAAATGAGTTAATATGTCACTATAACAGTTAATAAGGTAACTTAACACACTGGCACATACTATGTGCTCAATAAATGTTAGTTATTTTTATTGCTAAAAAATATCATCATTGTCATACAGCATCTTAGAATTTTCACTTTCAGGTGGTGACCTAACCTACAAAACTGCAGGGAGAATTAAACCAAGTACAAATTAGTCATCTTTAGAATCACACCAGCATCTGAAGCTCTTTCAGTTATTGAGTACCAGCTATCTCAATACCAGGCAAGCCCAAGAGTAATAATCCATAGATATGAAGAAGCAGCATGGTGTTTTTCAGAATACTTGTATGAGTATTTTCTTCTTTTCTTTTTTTTTTTCACATCTTTACTGGAGTATAAATGCTGTACAATGTTGTATTAGTTCCTGCTGTACAACAAAGTTAATCAGCTGTTTGTATACATATATCCCCATATCCCCTCCCTCTTGAGCCTCCCTCCCACCCTCCCTATCCCATCCCTCTAGGTCGTCACAAAGCATCAAGTTGATCTCCTTATGCTATGCAGTAGCTTCCCACTAGCCATTTTACATTTGGTAGTGTATATATGTCATTGCTACTCTCTCACTTCATCCCAGCTTCCCCTTCCCCCACTGTGCCCTCAGATCTGTTCTCTATGTCTGTGTCTTTATTCCTGCCCTGCCACTAGGTTCGTCAGTACTGCTTTTTTAAATTCCATATGTATGTGTTAGCATACGGTATTTGTTTTTCTTTTTCTGACTTAACTTCACACTGTATGACAGATTCTAGGTCCATCCACCTCAATACAAACAACTCAATTTTGTTCCTTTTTATGGCTGAGTAATATTCCATTGTATATATGTGCCACATCTTTTTTATCCATTCATCTGTCGATGGACACTTAGGTTGCTTCCATGTCCTGGCTATTGTGAATAGCCAGGTGCTGCAATGAACATTGTGGTACATGTAAATTTTTTTTTTTTTTTTTAAATCCTAAGGAATTTATTGATTGATAACAGGCATCTAGAAGTAGGGAGGTTCCTGTCTGGCTAATTCACCAGATCAACCACATCCACAAAAACCCAGGCCTCTCCCATCAGTCTTTTCTGCATCTCAGGTGGATCAGCTGCTCTTCACATGGCTGCCCAATGGTGGAAGAAATTCCCAGCTCACATGATCAGACACTAAGAAGCAGAGGAAGAAAGTTTGACTTCCTTGTGTCTCCTCTTAAGAAACCTTTCCCAAGAGGGACTCTACTCTCCCTCCAACAGATGTCCCATTGCATCTCATTGTGAATGTGACACACTAGGTCACATGACACTTCCTAAGTAGTCTCCAACTCGGATAATGGAATTGCCAGCATTGGCTTAGACCGGGGTTTATTCACCTTTTCTGTGCCATGGGCCCCTTTGGCAGTCTGGTGAAACCTAGGGACCCCTTCCCAGAATACTCTATTTAATTGCATAGAATGAAATGACCGGATTACAAAAGAAACCAACTATATCAAAAAATATACTTTTTAAGTGATACAGGAATAAACTTGCTTCATTAGTGCACTAAATAACAAAATCTAGCAGCTGATCTAATAACAACCATAATTTTTAAGTAGTGATGAAGGTAAACAGTGTTCTGAGATACCTGTAATAACTGTTTTGTGATATGAAAATATTTGTGATTTCCATTGGTGACAAAGTCACAAGTTACTGCTAATGATACTGTGGTTTGTTCTTACATTCATAATAGAAGGAAATGTTAAATTTCAGTTGGAGTTTAATGAAAGGTTTTTTTTTTTTCTTTTTTCCCAATGCAAGATTGTGAATCCCATGCATTCCATCCACGGACCCTTGGTAGGGGTGGTCTGTGGACTACATTAGAAGCGCCCCTAGCTTAGATTAATTAAGATTCACATATTGAGTCTGGGAGTGGGCATGTCTTCACTGAGACAAGTGGCTTCAAAGGAGTGTGGATATCTAAACTAAATCAGGACTAACTCAAGCAAAAAAAGAAGTAAGAGGGTGGGAGAGTAGGGTAGAGGAGGAGTGGGGTGATCTTGACTCCAGGGTCTGCTCCGTGTAGGGTCAGCAAGGGCTTCCTTCAGAGGGAGAACACTTCTCATCACTGGAGGAACAGACCTTGTCAAGGGGACTCAGACATACTGGGATACCTGCCATCCTTGGCATCTTACATACCCCCCCGCCCGTTTTATTTACTTTTGTTTCTTAGTTGGTTTTCTTTAAACATCTGTATATATTTCAAGGTACAGATATAAAACTTGCCCTTTACAAATATTCAGCCTACTGGAATATATCCCTTCTATCCCACTCCTTAGAAGTGACCACAGCTCTCAGCTTAATGGATGTCTTTTCAGACTACTTGCTATGCACATGTGATATCCCACCAGCTTACAAACTTTCTTGTGTTGGCAATGCAGAGTACCAGGCCCTGCCCTCCCCCATGCTGGTGAATGAGAACAGCCTCACTGTGCTAGATGCTAAACTCAACAGTGTCCCCTTCGATTCCCCGAAGACACTTGAAGTTCAGGCAGGGGAGGTGGCCCTCACACCGCATACCTCAGAAATGGCAGAGCTGAGATTTGAACCCATGTCTATCAGACCCCAAAGTCCATTCTCTAAATGCCATACGTGTTGGTTTGCAGAGCTGTACATGATGGTTCAGTCATTTTTTCCCTTTTTTTTTTTTTTTAAGGAGTGGGGGGGGCATATTCCTGGAACCTGGCTTGGATGGTGCCAACTTGAAATGGACGTTCGCACTGAAGTGTTCAGGTGTCTCATCAGTAACACTTGAGTCTCCTAAATCATTCACAGGAGACTCCAGACGTATATTCAGAAGGCAGCATTGGAAGCATGAGAAGAATTTACAGTAAAGCTAAAAAGCAAGGCAGAGATGTCCTCTATGAGTTCCATAATTTAACATTATCTTGGAGGTACTGCCCAATGCAGTTAGACAAGAGAAAAAAAAATAAAGCTTATGTAGATGGGAAAGAAATGAGAAAGGTGATCTTACTTGGGGAGATCATTAATCAGATGAAAAACTATTATAAGCAAAAAATTCAATAAGGTGGCTGGATACAAAAGTTAAAATACAGAAACCAATAGCACTCACGTTTATGCAAGCTGCATCTCGTTAGAAGACATACAGAAGAAAAGATTACATCACAATAGCAGCAACCCAGGTGTTTTGGAATTAATTTTTTAAATGCGAAGTCTATAGGAAGGACACACCTAAATGCTCTCTTCTCAACATCTTATTATAAAAATTTTAAAACATACATAAAAGTTTAAATAATTATATGTAGAACACCCATATACCCACCACCTAGACTCTCCAGTTAACATTTTTTGTATTACACATATCAGTCCATATATAATCCTCCGATTCATTCAAAAATCCGTTATTTTTCTTTGTTTCTTTTAATTATTTTTTTTTCTTGTTGGTCAGCCATTTTATACACATCATTGTATACGTGTCAATCCCAATTGTCCAATTCATCACACCACCACCCCCACCCCTTGCTGCTTTCCCCCCTTGGTGTCCATACGTTTTTTCTCTCCTTCTGTGTCTCAATTTCTGCTCTGCAGACCAGTTCATCTGTACCATTTTCTAGGTTCCACATATATGCTTTAATATACAATATTTGTTTTTCTCTTTCTCACTTACTTGACTCTGTATGACAGTCTCTAGATGCATCCACGTCTCTACAAATGATCCAATTTCGTTCCTTTTTATGGCTGAATAATATTCCATTGTATATATGTACCACATCTTCTTTATCCATTCGTCTGTCAATGGGCATTTAGGTTGCTTCCATGACCTGGCTGTTGTAAATAGTGCTGCAGTGAACATTCGGGTGTGTGGGTCTTTTTGAATTATGGTTTTCTCAGGGTATATGCCCAGTAGTGGGATTGCTGGGTCATATGATAATTCTATTTTTAGTGTTTTAAGGAACCTCCATACTGTTCTCCATAGTGGCTGTATCAATTTACATTCCCACCAACAGTGCAAGAGGGGTCCCTTTTCTCCACACCCTCTCCAGCTTTTGTTGCCTGTAGATTTTCTGATGATGCCCATCCTAACTGGTGTGAGGTGATACCTCATTGTAGTTTTGATTTGCATTTCTTTAATAATTAGTGACATTTAGCAGCTTTTCATGTGCTTCTTGGCCATCTGCATGTCTTCTTCGGAGAAACGTCTATTTAGGTCTTCTTCCCATTTTTCAATTGGGTTGTTTGTTTTTTTTGATATTGAGCTGCATGAGCTGTTTATATATAGCTTTACTATGTTGAAATAGGTTCCCTCTGTGCTCACTTTCTGGAGAGTTTTTATCATAAATGGGTATTGAATTGTGTCAAAAGCTTTTTCTGCATCTATTGAGATGATCATATGTTTGTTTGTTTTTTCCCTTTCATTAACATCTTGGATTAGTGTGATACATTTGGTCATATGGTTTTTATTCTTCAAGTTGTTAACATGGTGTATCACATTGATTGATTTGTGTATATTGAAGAATCCTCGCATCCCTGGGATAAATCCCGCTTGATCATGGTGTATGGTTCTTTTAATGTGCTGTTGGATTCTGTTTGCTAGTATTTTGTTGAGGATTTTTGCGCCTGTATTCATCAATGATGTTGGTCTACAATTTTCTTTTTTTGTGATATATTTGTCTGGTTTTGGTATCAGGGTGATGGTGGTCTCATAGAGTGAGTTTAGGAGTGTTCCTCTCTCTGCAATTTTTTGGAAGAGTTTGAGAAGGATAAGTGTTAACTCTTCTCTAAATGTTTGATAGAATTCACCTGTGAAGCCATCTGGTCCTGGACTTTTGTTGGAAAATTTTTAATTACAGTTTCAATTTCATTATCTGTGATTAATCTGTTTATATTTTCTAATTCCTCCTGTTTCAATCTTGGAAAGTTGTACTTTTTCAAGAATTTGTCCATTTCTTCCAGGTCGTCCATGTTATTGGCATATAGCTGCTTGTAGTAGTCTCTTACGATCTTTTGTATTTCTGTGGTGTCAGTTGTAATCTCTCCTTTTTCATTTCTAATTTTATTGATTTAATTCCTCTCCGTTTTTTTCTTGATGATTCTGGCTAAAGGTTTATCAATTTTGTTTATCTTCTCAAAGAACCAACTCTTAGTTTTATTGATCTTTGCTCTAGTTTTCTTCGTTTCCATTTCATTTATCTCTGCTCTTTATGATTTCTTCTTTCTACCAACTTTGTATTTTCTTTGTTCTTCTTTTTCTAGTTGCTTTATAGGAAGGTTAAGTTGTTTATTGAAGATTTTTCTTGTTTCTTGAGGTGAGCTTGAATTGCTATGAACTTCCCTCTTGGAACTGCTTTTGCTTTGTCCCATAGGTTTTGGATCATTGTTTGCATTGTCACTTGTTTCTAGGTTTTTTTTTTATTTCTTCTTTGATTTCTTCAGTGATCTCTTGGTTATTTAGCAGCACACTGTTTAGCCTCCATGTGTTTGTGTTTTTTATTGTTTTTTTCCTTCAGTCGATTTCTAATCTCATAGTGTTGTGGTCAGAAAAGATGATTGATACGATTTCAGTTTTCTTAAATTTTCCAAGGCTTGATTTGTGACCCAAGATGTGATCTATTCTGGAAACGTTCTGTGTGCACTTGAGGAAAAAGTGTAGTCTTTCACTTTCGGGTAGAATGTCCTAAAAATATCAATTAAGTCTATCTGGTCTGTGTCATTTAAAGCTTCTGTTTCCTTATTTATTTTCTGTGTGGGTGATCTGTGTATTGGTGTAAGTAGGGTGTTAAAGTCCCCCACTTTTATTGTGTTACTGTCGATTCCTCCTTTTGTGGCTGTTAGTATTTGCCTTATGTATTGAGGTGCTCCTATGTTGGGTGCATAAATATTTATAATTGTTATGTGTTCTTCTTGGATTGATCCCTTGATCATTATGTAGTGTCCTTCCTTATCTCTTGTAACAGTCTTTATTTTAAAGTCTATTTTATCTGATATGAGTATTGCTACTCCATCTTTCTTGTGATCTCCGTTGGCATGGAATATCTTTTTCCATCCCCTCATTTTCAGTCTGTATGTGTCCCTAGGTCTGAAGTGGGTTTCTTGTAGACACCATATATAAGGGTCTTGTTTTTGTATTCTTTCGGCCAATCTGTGTCTTTTGGTTGGAGCTTTTAATCCATTTACACTGAAGGTGATTATCGATATGTATGTTCCTACTACCATTTTCTTAATTGATTTGGGTTTGTTTTTGTGGGTCTTTGTCATCTGTTGTGTTTCCTGCTTAGAGAAGTTCCTTTAGCGTTCGTTGTAAACCTGATCGGTGGTTTCGAATTCTCACAGCTTTTGCTTTGTCAGTAAAGCTTTTGATTTCTATGTCAAATATGAATGAGACCCTTGCTGGGTAGAGTAATTTTGGTTGTAGGTTTTTCCCTTTCATCACTTTAAATATGTCCTGCCACTCCTTTCTGGCTTGCAGAGTTTCTGCTGAAAGATCAGCTGTTAACCTTATTGGGATTCCCTTGTATGTTATTTGTTGCTTTTCCCTTGCTGCTTTTAATACTTTTTCTTTGAATTTAATTTTTGATAGTTTGATTAATATGTGTCTCTGTGTGTGTCTCTTTGGGTTTATCCTGTATGGGATTCTCTGCCCTTCCTGGACTTGATTGACTATTTCCTTTCCCATGTTACAGAAGTTTTTGACTATAATTTCTTCAAATATTTGTTCAGACCTTTCCTTTTTCTCTTCTCTTTCTGGGACCTCTATAATTCTAATCTTGGTGCATGTAATGTTGTCCCAGAGGTCTCTGAGACTGTCCTCAATTCTTTTCATTCTCTTTTCTTTATTCTGGTCCCCGGCAGTTATTTCCCCCATTTTATCTTCCAGCACACGTATTCGTTTTTCTGCCACATATTCCTTCTAGAGTTCTGGGGGGTTTTTTTGGGTTTTTTTTTGCGGTACACGGGCCTCTCACTGTTGTGGCCTCTCCAGTTGCGGAGCACAGACTCCGGACACGCAGGCTCAGTGGCCATGGCTCACAGGCCCAGCTGCTCTGCGGCATGTGGGATCTTCCCACACCAGGGCACGAACCCGTGTCCCCTGCATCGGCAGGCGGACTCTGAACCACCGCGCCACCACGGAAGCCCCTTCTAGAGTATTTTTAATTTCAGTTATTGTGTTGTTCATCATCGTTTGTTTGCTCTTTAGTTCTTCTAGATCCTTGTTAAACATTTTTTGTATTTTCTCCATTGTATTTCTGAGATTTTGGATCATCTTTACTGTCATTACTCTGAATTCTTTTTTAGGGGTTGCCTATCTTGTCTTCATTTATTTGGTCTTGTAGGTTTTTACCTTGCTTCTTTGTTTGTAATGTATTTTTTTGTCGTTTCAATTTTTTGTGTTTTTTTTGATGGCTAGGGCTGTATTCCTGTCTTACGGGTTGTTTTTTTCTGAGGGTTCCAGCACTGGTGTTTGCAGACCATTGGGTAGAGCGGGTCTTGGTGCCTAGATGAGGACCTCTAGGAGGCTTCACCCCGATTAATATTCCCTGGGGTCTGAGGTTCTCTGTTAGTCCAGCGGTTTGGACTCGGTGCTCCCACCACAGGAGCTCAGGCCCGACCTCCGGCCCAGTTGCTGGGGTTCCTCCTGTCCCCTCAGGGGACTGGTGCCTGGTAGGTGCCCTCTTTGTACCAAGAAGCGAATTCCACATCCTTCTAGTCCGCCATCTTGACTCCCTCTCTTCTCTTCAAAGTATTTTCATATCTCTCTTTGGTCATATAAAGTATAAGCCCAGTTTGTTTCTTAACCTGACTCATGAGATTACGTGTGTCTTCCTAGGTCACCAAGCGTGATGAAGACTCTTCTTTGATGCAGCTGAAAGAAGAATTTAGAACGTATGAAGCTCTGCGGCGAGAACATGACTCCCAGATAGTGCAGATTGCTATGGAAGCAGGCTTACGAATTGCACCAGACCAGTGGTCCTCTCTGCTTTATGGGGACCAGTCTCACAAATCTCATATGCAGTCCATTATTGACAAGGTAGACCCTTTTTTGTTCCTTACTTCTTGGACTAATCATGGAGTTTTGGTAATTCATTTATTTAACAAGTGTATATTTAAGTGAATCCTGTATGTCAGGCTCTTATAAATTATATTCTCTGTAGCTGAGTGTCATGTCATAACTAGTCACATCATAGTAGCAGTTTGTTCATGTAAAGGTTTTTTAAATTGAGGTATAATTGACATTGTTCATGTAAGATTTGATTTAATTAGTTTTAATGCTTTATCCAGTGCTGTCTCACATTCCTGTGACAGTCTCCTATCTCTATTTTTTCATTGCCTTTCTTCCTTTTATTGTTTTCTGAGTTTTGATCACTGTATTAGTTGAATTCATTTTCTAAACGCCTTTATTGTCCTCCTGGAACAGCCATTTAATGACCTGGAAGATGTATACATTGAGGTTTCTTGTGGTTCTTAGCCAGAAAAATTTCACATTATAAGTTACCAACCATTCTATATTTGATCAAATTTTCAGTAAACTTATTTCTACTTTATTTGTTGTCTGTTATGATGAAAAGATCACTTGAGTACACATGAATTTTAGGTCAGGCCCCACTATTTCTGACTCTAAGAGTTATATTTAATTCTTTTAAAACTATAGAATAATACTTAAACTGGTTTTGTTGCAGTTCAACATGAAATATGTGAAAGTGCTGTAAGATAAAGTGTGTAAGATAAAAATCTTAAAAGTGCCATGTAAATATATTATGTTGAATAATTTTTAAAAATTTTTACTATTTACCTTAATTTGTACTATTTTATCTTAAGTCCTTATAACCATAGAGATGATTATACATTAGAATCCACCTTACATTTAATTTAAAGAAATAATGACGGGACTTCCCTGGTGGCACAGTGATTGCGAGTCCACCTGCCAATGCAGGGGACACAGGTTTGGGTCCTGGTCTGGGAAGATCCTACATGCCGCGGAGCAGCTGGGTCCGTGTGCCACAACTGCTGGGGCCTGTGCACCTAGAGCCCGTGCTCCACAGTGGGGGTGGCCACCACAGTGAGAAGCCCGCACACCACGGTGAAGAGTATCCCCCACTCGCTGCAACCGGAGAGGGCCCACACGCAGCTGCGAAGACCCAGCGCAGCCAAAAATAAATACATTAAATAAATAAATTCAAAAAAAAAAGAAATAATGTTAGTATGTAAGAGTAGCCTAAATAAAATAATATTTAACACTTACTGAGAGCTTAGTGTGTGTCTGGTGGTTTTATTTTATTTTTTGATTTTAGTGCGTTAATACTTTGCTCAGAATATTTTAGTTTAGTTTAGTTTATGTTAGTTTAGTTTAGTTTCGTTCAGTTCAGTTTTTGGCCTCACCACGTGGCTTGCAGAATCTTAGTTCCCTGACCAGGGATTGAATCCTGGCCACAGCAATGAAAGTGCCAAGTCCTATCCACTGGACTGCCAGGGAGAGCTTCCTATCTGGTGGTTTTAAATAATTCATTTAATCTTCTCAACAGCCCTGTATTATTCCTTTTATACAGAGACAGAGGGAGATTAAATACATTTCTCCAGGATCACGTAGGTAATAACTGACAAAGCTGGATTTGAACTTGAACATTCTGACTCTAGAATCCCTGCTCTTAATTACTAAACCTCTTTCCAGACTATTCTCCCCCTACCCCACGCCACCTTTTTTTTTTTTTTTGCTATTCCTAAAGGTAGAATTCTTGAAATAAGTAGAAGGTTGATGTCAAAGGAGAATTAGGAAATGTTTTATAACTGCATGGTGTGTAATTGTCAGTATAATGTGTATTATTTGTTCTGTCCTATAGATACCTTTATCAAAACTTCACCTGCAGCTCCTAGGCCTGAAATTATGCAGTGGACTGATTATAACCTTAATCATGATCTTTTAAAGGAGTGGCTTTCTACCTCTGAAGAGAAACTTGACTTGCTTTTATGAAAATTGTACAAGGAGGTTAAATTACCCTTCTTGTCTGAACTGGACTATATAACTAGATGTATATCCTGCAATAATTTTCTCACACCATGAGCAGTAATTTGAATTTAATATCCTAAACCTTCTTACAACAATCTGGTAAATGAAGTTAGTAGTGTGACATCTTATTATTATATAGAGCAATAGAACTTCGTGTGATAATGAAAATGTTCGGTATACATGCATTGTCCAGTATGGTGATCACGAGCCACACTTGGCTATTAAACACTTGATGTGTAACTTGTGTAACTGATGAACTAAAATTTTTATTTTACATACTTAAAATTTTTAATAGCCATATGTTGCTAATGGCTACTGTATTGGACAGTGCAAGTGGAGAATTTATTAAAAGTGATAAGAAAAACAATAACCCTAGTAAGTTAATAGGCAAAGAAATATGAAATAACAGTTCACAAACAGGAAGTATATCTAGCTGATGGACTAGAATTCGATGCCAATAATAAATACATTTAAAGCAGTGACATGCCAAATATTGCCTGTTAAACTATAAAGAAACATATACTCTCATTAATTGCTGATGGTTTGTAAAATGCATTACAGGTCTTTTGAGAAACAGTTTGTCAGTGAAGCCTCAAAATATTTGTGTACTTTACCAAACCTACTATTTCCAGGAATTTATTTTAAGGGAATAATCCAGACTTTCAAAAAGGTTATGAATGCAAAGGTGTTAATTGCTAAATTATTTACAAAGGATAAAATAAAGGGATGGTTAAAGAAGTTAAGATACATCTGCTCAGAACACTGTTACATGGCCGTTAAAATTGTGGTCATATCAGGACAGATACTCTCTTCAGCTATTAAGTAGCACTTGATTTCTTTAAAAAAAAAATGTTAGTGAAATATTTTTGTTAAGTCTCAGTGGTAGATACATGGGTGTTATTATATTAGACAGTTACTTTGAAGTATTTCATAATAAAAATGGTTAGGTATTTTAAAAATACCTTTGTTGGGCTTCCCTGGTGGTGCAGTGGTTGAGAGTCCGCCTGCCGATGCAGGGGACACGGGTTCATGCCCTGGTCCGGGAAGATCCCATACGCCTCGGAGCGGCTGGGCCCGTGAGCCATGGCTGCTGACTGAGCCTGCGCGTCCGGAGCCTGTGCTCCGCAACGGGAGAGGCCACAACAGTGAGAGGCCTGCGTACCGCAAAACAAACAAACAAAAACCTTTGTTATAATATTAATGGTAGGCAAATCCATAAGTTTATAAATAGCTGATTATAAGTATATGAAAAACATGCAAAGATGGAAAATTGAGTAAAGACATGCCAGCATTTTAATGATTAGTTGTGTTATTCCATGTTTTTTAAAATGTATGCTTTTTAAAAATTTACCTTTTAGAATGACCTTTGGGGGAGAAAAAGTTCCACATGTATATATACATATATATATTTTTTTTTTTTTTAAGTGAAAGTGAGTTTATTTAGAGAGATACACATTCCATAGGCAGAATGCTGTCAGTCTCAGAAGTGAGAGCAACCCTCATCTATATTAATAAACTACATAGCTAAATGTTTCCAAGTAAGAACCTTTAGTTAGTATCACATAACCAGTTTTTTTACTTTACAGGTCATATGTACTGACCAGCTTAGGGGAGTTAGTGCAAGTATGTGTGTCATTAAGCCTTGAGAAAATACACAACCTAATAGCTTCCAAGAATCCCAAACCAATATAGGATTTTTTGAACTGGAATGAACTTCTCAAATTATTTAGTCCATACAACAGATGGAGTTCAGATAGAGTCTGTAAAGGTTATATCTGATGTCATAATCTTTGGTCCATAACAGAACTTGAATTCAAACACAGTTTGAGTACAGTTTCATTGTTTGTGCTGTTGTATAGCATTATCTCTAGACAGTATTTCCAAACTTCAATTATTTGGAAAGACCCCAAGAGCCAAACTAACACAATACTGTAAGAACTGGAGATGTAAAGAGTATTTCCAAATTGAGGATGTGAGAAAGATCTCACATTTGAGGAATGTGATGACAGAGGGAAGAGAGAGTATACAATATATCAACCTGTGGATGCAGAGAAGTGCAGGGTTTGTTCAAGTAACAAGTGATCCAGTCTGGCCAGAGCATGGGATGTGTGGGAGGATAAAAATTAAATATAATTAATTGCAAAAATGGTTGTGATATTGTAAATAATCTTTATTTTAAAAGGATTATCTGGTCTTTGAGGGAAGTTAATATTTATCTTTTTTTAAGTTGCAGACCCCAGCCTCTTTTGCACAAAGTGTTCAGGAACTAACAATTGCTCTCCAGAGGACTGGAGATCCAGCAAACTTGAATCGACTAAGACCCCATTTGGAGCTATTAGCAAACATTGACCCTAGTCCAGGTAAGCCCAGGGAAAATTAATGGACTATCCTATATGTGCCTTAGTGCTATTCAGTGAGTCTTTTAATTATCTTTCATTACATTTCTCTAGAATTTCCTGGTGTAGTAATTCCAAATCTTTTCTATAGTATTTAAGTTTCTGGCCCCAATCTTGTCTGTCTCTTTATTACTTCAACTAATATTTATTTAATACTTTTTACTGTGCTGCTCACTTTACCAGCAAAATAGGATCCCTCTGGGATCCTTTATGTTTCCTCCCTCTCTCATCACAAATTGTGCTCTATTTTTATCATTTTCATCTCTTGACAAAACTCGTTTTCTCATTTTTTCTGTATCATATGTCCTTAGTTGCATTTTTTTGGTCCCAACTTTACTTTCTCTACGATAATCTTGTTCCATCACATATCCTCCCTTGTGTGTCTACTTTGTCCAGCCATTTCCTGTTCCTTCTCCTTGACCTGAAAGTCACCCAACCTTCATTTTTCACTTAATATTACATCTAGGGTGTGTTAGCTTATATCCTATTGCTGTCCCTGTGTTTATTCCTACTACTGAACTAAAATTCTTTTTTTTTTTTGCGGTACGCGGGCCTCTCACTGTTGTGGCCTCTCCCGTTGCGGAGCACAGGCTCCGGACGCACAGGCTCCGGATGCGCAGGCTCAGTGGCCATGGTTCACGGGCCCAGCCGCTCTGCTGCATGTGGGACCTTCCCGGACCAGGGCACGAACCCGTGTCCCCTGCATCGGCAGGCAGACTCTCAACCACTGCACCACCAGGGAAGCCCTGAACTAAAATTCTTAACATTCACTAGTAATTTCCTAGTTTCTAATTCCAAAGATTTCTTCTCGGTCCTTAAATAACTTGATTTGTCTTTAGCATTTGATAATGTTGTTGACCACTTCCTTGATATGGAAACTCTCCTGATACCTTATCTTTCTGTAGTCTTATGATTCTCTTCTGGCCTGTCTGAATGCTGGTTCTATCGTATTTTGACCACTCTTTCCTCTTCTGCCTCCTAAGGAGTAGGCTGGTTGTGTTCTTGGAATTTTGTTTTTTTCTGCACTCTTCTGTTGATGATGATGGTCATTTATTCTCAGCATCAGGTACTATTCCTTTATAGATAATAGACTCCCAAATATCTCTATCACTGTTATCTCTTCATCACTCCAGACCTACTTTCCCAAATGCTTTCTGAGATTCCGTATCCTCTCCTCTCCTCTCCTCAGTGTGTTTCAAAACAAACTCATCTTCCCTTGATACCTGCTCTTCCTCCTGTCTTCCTTTTCTCTGTAAATGACCTCATTCTCTGAGGTATGTAAGCTTAAAACTTGAGCCTTTTGTCTTACTTTATATCTTTTCCTTTCACTTGCTCTACATAGCATTTCAGACAACAGGTTTTTTTTTTTTTTTTGCTGCATTGGATCTTCATTGCTGCGCACGGGCTTTCTCTAGTTGTGGCGAGTGGGAGCTACTCTTCATTGCAGTGCGTGGGCTTCTCATTGCAGTGGCTTCTCATGTTGCGGAGCACGGGCTCTAGGCACATGGGCTTCAGTAGCTGTGGCACGTGGGCTCAGTAGTTGTGGCACACAGGCCCTAGAGTGCAGGCTCAGTAGTTGTGGCACACGGGCTTAGTTGCTCCGCAGCATGTGGAATCTTCCCGGACCAGGGCTCAAACCCTTGTCCCCTGCATTGGCAGATGGATTCTTAACCACTGCGCCACCAGAGAAGCCCTAGACAACAGGATTTATCTGTTCTTTCACAATATCCCTCTATCCCATGCCTATTAATACTGCCTCAGTTGAGGGCCTCATTCCTTTTCCTGAGACTAAACTTAGCCTTTCATTTTTCTCTACTCTTTTAATTCTTCCTTCTAGTCTACTTACTGCTGCAAAATGAATCACATCTCAGATCTTATTTTACACTCATAAACTTTTAAGTGACACCCCTTTGCTTATAGAATAAGGTTTGGAACTCTTGACCATGACATTCAGAGTAGTAAATTTATTACCAAAATCGCTTAATCAAACCAGGTAAGATCTTTTTTTATGTTTTTATTTTATTACTTTTCTAAAATTATTTATTTTTTGGCTGTGCCACATGGCATATGGGATCTTAGTTCACCGACCAGGGGTCAAACCCAGGCCCAGGGCAGTGGAAGGGCAGAGTCTTAACCACTGGACTGCCAGGGAATTGCCCTAAGATCTATTTTTAGATCCCAGTGATTTTTTTTTCCCCCACTTCTGTGCTTTGATCATTCTGAGCAATCAGAAGAGCACTTCACAAGCTCACTACCTCATCAGCACCGATCTGTCTACCTAATTCTGTGCCAGTATATTCTACTCTCCTTGTGTAATAGTGGATAAACCATGTAACAGTGGATAAACTTCTAGCTAAGGCCACCCTCTCTCCTCATGTACCAATATCATCTTGTCAAATATATTCTTCCAGTATCATCTGTTTCTTATGTCATCGGTTTTCTTTCTCTACTACAGTAGCTCTATCAACATACATTTTATTGTTCCTGTCATCAAAACCCACTTTTTAAAAAATTAATTTATTTATGTATTATTTTTGGCTGTGTTGGATCTTCGTTGCTGTGCGTAGGCTTTCTCTAGTTGCAGCAAGCGGGGCATCTCTTGTTGCGCAGCACGGGGTCTAGGCGTGCAGGCTTCAGTAGTTGTGGCACGTGTGCTCAGTAGTTGTGACGCACAGGCTTAGTTGCTGCGAGGCATGTGGGATCTTCCTGGACCAGGGCTCGAACCCATGTGCCCTGCATTGGCAGGCGGATTCTTAACCACCAGGGAAGCCCAAAACCCACTTTTGACACCATTTGTCATCTACCTACGATTCCAGTTCTCTCCTTTTTATAGCACTCTCTTGAATGCAGTCCTATCAGGTGTTTATCTCTACCACTCAATCAAAATTGCTTTTGTCAAAGTCACAAGTGATTTCCATGCAGCTAATTCCAAATGTCAATTCTTGGTTCTTTTTGTGTTTGACCTGTTAGCAACATTTAACGTTGTTTACTCTCTACTCCTTGTACCACTCTTTTAACTTCCAGGCCACCACACCCTCCTAGTTTTCTTCTTACTTTATTGAGCCCTCCTTCTTAGCCTCTTTTGCTGATTTTTTTCTGATCTCCATAGCCTCTAAACTTTTTTTTGTTTTTTTCCCATAGCGTCTCACGTTTTTTTCCCCATAGCCTCTAACCCTTGAAGTGCTTCCAGAATTTAATCCTTGTGTCTCTTTTCTATTTATACTCATTCCCCAGGTAATCTCAGGTAGTGTCCTCAAAGTTTCATGGCTTTAAATATTATTTATATGACTCACATTTACTATATTTCGTCAATTCTGAAGCTCACAATTTTTTTTTCAGATTTTAGCATTCCGAAACTGGGCTGCATTTGTATAATCAATGACAGGTGATAATTAGCAATCTTTTCCATTTTAGTAGCACATAAAATAATGGTATGTGTTACAGTTCATGGTGTTTTAGAATCTGTATAACATAGTGTATACAGCCTAGACCTTCTTCCTGAATTCTTTTTTATATCCACCTGCCTGCCCAATATCCAGTAGTTCTACTTGAATATCTAATAAGAATTTCAAAAATAGTCTGTCCAAAAGTGAGTTCCATCCCCTGTCCCCCGCCCACCCACCATTCCTGTTAGTGGCAACTCCATCCTTCCATTTCCTCAGTCCAAACGCCTTGGAGATACCATCAACTCGTCTTTCTCTCATAAGGTACATTGGATCTATCAGTATATCGTGTAGGCCTTACCTTTAAAATCCATTAGGAATCCATCTACTTATCACCTTCACTGCTACCCCCCTCATCCCTCTTCATAGATTATGGAATAGCCTTCTGTTGTCTGTCTGGTTCTAACATAGGAGCCAGAGTGATCCTATTACCCCTCTGCTCAAAAACTCTCCAGTGCTTTCCATCACTCAGTAAAAGCCAGTCTTTTCTATGACCTACCAGGCCTCACATGATCTGGTCTTCCTTTACCTGTCTCCAACTTCTTTTACTCTTTTCCCACCTCATTCATTCCAGATTTCACCTCCATGAACATGTCAGGCATACTCCCATATTAGGCCCTTTGCACTTATTCTTTCGTTTCCCTAGAATGTTTTTCTCCTCTATATCCTAATATATCTACAAGGCACACTCAAACCCTACTTTCACATCTTTAATCAAATGTAACCTTCTCAAGGAGGCCTTTTCAGGCTACCCTGTCTAAAATTTTACACATACCTGTCCCACTCCCTTTCCTTGCTCTATTTATTCAGCTCAGTATCTAAATACTTTGTGTTTTGGTTGTTTATCTTATTGATTATCTGGCTTTTCTCCTTGAATAGAATAGGGATTTTTGTTTTGATTGCTACTGCTTCCCTCCCAACTAGAATAATACCTGGAACTTAGTAGGTGTTCATTAAAATACTTTGTTGTATGACTGATCTCTTCACTTTCTCTGCATCTTTATCCTTTTTTACTGTTGAAATTCCACCTGTCTTTCAAAGCCTAGTTCAAATGCCATCATCCAGAAGTTTTTTAGTGTTCCAACAGGAAGTCATTTCTACATATGTGTTCTCACTTCATTTTATATTTCTTTTAGAGAACTTTTCATATTTAGCCTTACAGTTAATTTTTCCTTTATAAAGTCACAGTACTTTACTAAACGAAGAGTGTGTATAGCATAGCTGCTTTATATAATAGCTCTTCTACTAAATTTTTTAAGCTTTCTGTTTAGCAATACTTGCTTTACAAAGAATTTCAAAATAGACATTACAAATTGGCTGACTGTAGGCAGTCCACAGTCAAGTTTGTTTGATCCACAAAGTGTTGGTCTGCACTATACTCTAAATTTTTTAGGTGCAAACACTCAAAAACTAGAAATTTTTACATAAAAATCTCAAATTTCAGTTTTCCATAGGAAACAGTGGTGTATCTGCCAGTGTCAGCCTTGCATCTTCACATAACAACAGTCAGCTAAAGTTGAGTAGTAACGATAATCTTAGATGTGAGACATACTCTTTAACACAGTCCCTGTCACTCTTTATTGCTATTTCCAACACTAAGGGTCTGAAGACGGTTACCATTTATTATCTGTCATATTTAATTCCTATATGTTACTACCTTCACTGTCCCTGAAGTTATTTTAGATTGTAACCCCTGCTTTAAAAGGATATATTTATTCCTTTAAGATGATGTTTACGTGAATAAGCTATTTCATGAATAGCTGTATGAAGCTTGATTTCACTGAAGTGCTGACACTCCTTTACTAATTTAATACTGGGCAGAACATTGAATAACATAGTCTGAAATTTTTTAAAATTTGTTGTGTAGATGCTCCTCCTCCTACTTGGGAACAGCTAGAAAATGGGCTGGTTGCTGTGCGTACAGTGGTACACGGGTTGGTTGATTATATCCAGAATCACAGCAAAAAAGGAGCAGATCAACAGCAGGTAAAGGAGATGTTTGAAACTTAGAAGTAAGCCACTGTGTCTATCCTTACAGATAAAAACAAAGCCAACAGGATGACATGAATATTTTTAGACTCTGTAAAAACTAGAAATTAAAATAAAATAAAAACCTATTTTTAACTCCCTGTTCCATTAGACATCATGAAGAATGTAACAAAAATTATAAGATTTATAGTTTAGAATGGTTAGCAGCCAGTTTATTGGATTAGCCTAGTAATTTTATCTGACAACATTGAAATTAAATAATCATTGTTGGTCTAATGTGCTGGAGTCAGTTTTCACATTGGATATAGCAGCATTTGATTCTTGCTAAAGGTTATTCCATTTGTATAAAATTATTCTCTTTGGTTACTCTTGCATTTCAGTTTGACAATAGATATCACTTTTTAGTGCTAATGCTGTATCTCTCCAGTACTGTTCACATATTTTGTAAATGCTTTTTCTGCACTAGCATTCAGATATTTTTCATTCATAATGTCAGTTATGACAGTGGGCCAAATTTTCCTCAAGTATTTTTAGATGAAATATATGGCAGTAAAATATAATAGCCTGTGTTATGGCTAGAGTTTTAAATTTTACTCCCAATTATTTCATTTTGCCCTCAGAATTTATGTTAGGTTCAGTACATATTTTGTAGTAGTAAGCTTGAGAAATTAAAACTTTGTTATTAATTTATCTGGCTCAGTAAATATTAACAATAGATTATTCAGTATTCCTTTTTTCTTTAAAATTAAGAAATATTAAAAGTAGAAAAATATGGATATGCTTTTCCTAATCTAAGCACAGATCAGGGCTTTATTTATGATTAAATTTAGAAAATTAAAAACTTACTTTTAACTCCTTGTTCCATTAGACATGAAGAATGCTCATCATCAAAAATAATATTAACTTTTAAGTTCTGCCTCTTGTAGATTTTGTAGTGTGTTATAAGGAAACATAATTGTAAGTGTAGCTATATTGAACATTGTCCACAACAGATATTAGGAGACAGTTTAAATATTTGAAAGTCCTAATCTCCAGTGGTGTGCTTGTCCACTGTAAAACGTTGGAAAGAAGATCTTAGAGCTCTCATGAGATTGAATCAAGAATTTATGTGATGTTACATGTTTGATAGTTAATATCAGCATATCAGAAAAATCAGGACTACTTTTTTTTTTTAAGTAATTTATTTTGCACACTTTCCAGGACTTTTGTCTGGGCAGTCTAGATAAGTGTATGAGTTAGTCTGAATTATTCATCTAGATTATTAAGATCCTAAAATGGCAATGCAAGATTTACATTTTTTTTTTAATGGCTAATGTTTTAATTTTGGTCGTAGCCTCCACAGCATAGCAAATATAAAACATACATGTGTCGAGACATGAAGCAGAGAGGAGGATGCCCTCGTGGGGCCAGCTGTACATTTGCACACTCACAGGAGGAACTGGAAAAGTAAGTGTGAAAGTCATCAGACTCAACCTTCCAGTAATTTGTTAGAGAATAAGATAGAATTATTAGGTAGAATAATTTGCTGCCATTGAGAAATATGAAAAGATGTAGTTGCATTCCCTTTGATGAATAGGAAATCTTTAGAAAGTAATACAGAATTTTAGAAAAGAAAACCAAAGCAGTTTCTTCACCTTTCATTACATTGTGCCTACAAGTAGGAAGCTACTTGTGGTTAACTGAATCTAAAAGTGAGTCATTTTCGCTATCCCCCCAACCCCCCACCCCCTCAATTAAAAGTCTAAGAATTTTCATCAGCTTTAACTGATTGATTTTAACTAATTGAATAATGCATTTCCAATGGAAAAATTTGCCCCTTGCTCTATTCAAGAAATTATTTATTGCCTGGCTCATTTTCACAGATTATTTCAAGGACCAGATAATTTCAGTGATGTTAAATTGCCAGCACATAGTAGAAAGAAAGGAAAAGCTTCTTAATTGTTTTATAAAACCAGTATAACGCTGACAGTAAACTTGACAAAGCACAATTAAAGAAAACTACAAGTTCATCTCACACGTTAATATTTTTAAAATCCCAAATATTAAAACTTAGAATTCAGTAATACATTAAAATAGACACCATTACTAAGTGCAAAGGTAGCATAATATAATTACTCTGGGTTAGAAAAGAATGGGTATGATAACCACGTGATCATATCCAAAGATGCCAAAAGACATTTGAATAATATCCAATGTCCGTGATAGATCAAGATCCCTTAGTAGAACAAAAACATCATAGATGTTTTCCCAACATGATAATTATATTTCAAATCAAAAGCCAGCATGATAGCATGATGCTTAATTGGTATTAGTTTATTAGATTCAGTTTTGTTACAGACAAGAGTAAGGGAAAATTTTCTACTAGTAAAAAGTGTTATTTAACATTCTGGAAGTTGTAGCTAATGTATGTAAACAAGAGAACAAAATAGCCAAAATCATTAAATGGGAAAACTCAAGAGAAATACTAGAAACAAAAGAAACAAGAATTTAGTAAGGTAGCAAATCAAAAAATTAGTTTACAGAAATGAAGTACTCTCATATAAACTAGAAAGGGAAACATAACCAGTTAAAAAGTAAGGTGACATTAAAATCCCTTTTGCATTAACAACAAAAACAAAAAAGATAAACACCAAATAATAAGCTAATAAGAAATATCCAGGATCTCTTGAATTGAATTAGTAAACTACATAGGAACATAAGAGAAGAGTTGAATAAATGAAGAAGCATACTGTGTTCTTGGATAAGACTTGGCATTATAAAGGTTTTATTTCCTCTTAAACAGCAAGTTCAGTGAAATCCCAATTAGAATCTTAACGTGATGATTTTGGGAACCTAACAAAATCATTCATTTGGGAGAAAAAATATGCCAATAGCCAGGAAAATTTTTGGAAAAAAAGGTCTTCATCAGGGACTAGACTAATAACTATTAACCTGTTTTATGAGCTAAAGTAAGTATAAAGACTGTGGTATTAGCATAGGAATAGATAGCCCAATGAAATACAATAGAAAATCTAGAAAGAGTTCCAGATACATATAGGAACTCAGCATATGTGCAAAAGGTGGCATTTCACATCAATAACAAAAAAACATGATGAAACAACTATCCATTTGAAAAATAGGGCTGGATTATTACCTTTACACCAAAACAAATTACAAATTTATCAGAGATTTAAATATTTAAAAAAGAAACTATAGAGTACTTAGAAATATTTGTGGTTGTTATATAATTTTACAGTAGGAAGGATTTTTAAAGAATGACACCTAGCATCTATAAAGGAGATCAATAAATTTGATT
This sequence comes from Neophocaena asiaeorientalis asiaeorientalis, assembly GCF_003031525.2. Classification (NCBI taxonomy): domain Eukaryota; kingdom Metazoa; phylum Chordata; class Mammalia; order Artiodactyla; family Phocoenidae; genus Neophocaena; species Neophocaena asiaeorientalis. The sequence continues at coordinate 6,558,158 of NW_020174648.1, forward strand.
ACATGAAAATGAAAAACTAAGATAATGGCCAAACACCACAAACTTAAAAAAAAAAAAAGTGGGGAAATGACATAGAAAAGGCTGATATCCGTAACATAAAATGAGCTCCTACAAATCTGTAAGAAAGAGAAGAACCAGTAGATATATGGATCATGTAAATAAGCAGTTCACAGAAAAAACACTAATGGCCAGCAGACATGTGAAACTGTGTTCAATATCATGAATTGTTAAATATAAAGTAAAATAAAACTTGATATTTTTGAACTGTCAAATTGTCAAAAGCTGAGGCTAACCAGTGTTTAATGAAATATTGAAAAAAGCCTTTTTTTGTTAATCGGTAGTGGTTATAATAGCTTTGGAGCATTATAAGAGTTTCTAACGTGCATACATTGGACTTAATAGTTCTGCTTTTGGTTATTCACACAAGTGCAAAGTACATGTACATAATTTTCTGTTATTGCATTGTTTTAATAGCAAAAAATTAGGGACAACCTAAAATGTACTGACATAAAGAAATATTTAAGATTATGAAGTAGAGGAAAATATTTACTATGCAGCCGTATATGATCCTGTTTCTGTAATTTATAATCTTACAAATGTAAGAATATTAAGCCAGTGTATGGAGTGGAAAAATCTGTATTATATACCAAGCTGTTAACAGTGATTACACCTGATGGGTGGTCCGCCCCCCCCCCATCCCCTACCCTAAAGTGTGTGTGTGTGTATACACAAGTTTTCAAGTTGATAGCTAGAGCCATTGTTTCAAGAGAATTTCTAGAAAATGATGTGCTTGGAATCCTTTCCTTTTGTATCCGTTTCTTAAATACATTTTAGTTCCTGATTTTTAAAAGCTTTTCCTTTTACAGTTTTGGTTTTTGGTGTGTGCCTTTGCTTTTTATATAGATTTCGTAAAATGAACAAACGCCTGGTTCCCAGAAGACCCCTGAGTGCCTCTTTGGGTCAACTTAATGAGGTGGGCCTGCCTTCAACAGCTATCCTTCCGGATGAAGGAGCAGTGGATCTGCCTAGCAGAAAAACCCCTGCTCTGCCAAATGGAATTGTATCAGCAGGGAATACAGTAACACAGCTGATTCCACGAGGGACAGACCCCAGCTACGATTCTAGTCTGAAACCAGGAAAGATAGATCACCTGAGCAGTAGTGCCCCTGGATCCCCTCCTGACCTGTACGTTGTTTTTCCTAACTTTTATTTAAAGTTTCTTTATAGACATAAAGTAGAAGGAAGAAAGAATAATCGGTGCTTTGTTTGGGGGGCTTATTTTGTTGTTTTTTATTTCTATTTCCTGTGCCAGTGATTTTTGAGAAACAATTAACATAGGTGACATAAGATCAAAGTTTGCAAATTTTGTAGAAGAAATGGCTATTGGAAAAAAAGTTTCCCAAATTGTGGCAGTTTGTTTTACATTTAACAATTTGTGTACATTAGAAGTATTTTCAAGACCTTAAACTTGACTTGCAGAATCTTGCTCCCATAGGCTAGAATCTGTCCCTAAGAGTATTTCTGCCTTGCCTGTTAATCCACATCCTGTACCTCCAAGAGGGCCAACAGACCTGCCCCCTATGCCTGTCACCAAATCACTTCAGATGGTACCACGAGGTTCTCAGTTATATCCAGCACAACAGGCAGATGTTTATTACCAGGATCCTCGAGGAGCTGCTCCACCATTTGAACCAGCACCTTATCAGCAGGGTAATGATCTTTCATTTATGTCACTCACTTTTCTTAGAAGTTATGAGAATGATTTCAAGAGTGATCATATTTTCAGTAATCTCAAAATAAATAAATGCTTTTTTTAATACTTGGAAAAAACTGAGGTTATATGACCAACTAAATAGTATGAAATAAATGAAGTAGCAAAGCTATGAAAAGTAATTCGCCCTGACTACTAAAAGCAGTTGTATATTAAATATGTTTACATATTTATAGAAGTAAGTCATCCAAGTAGACAATGGAAATTTGCTGAGGCTGTATATATTTTCCTGACCAAAATTTTCTTCAAGTACGAAAAAAGAATTTAATATTACAGTGGATATAAATTAAACACAGTACATTTTTTTGCTTTCAGTTGTCACCTAATATTTTTTCTAGGCCTTGTAATATATATGAAAAAATGCAAATACATACTTTTAGAGAGTTTATAGTATAGAATCAGTATTAGTAAAGAATAGAAAACTATATGTGTGAGAGTATATATATCTATATATGTGTTTAAAATGAAGTGTTCAGTTGTGGTAGTTAATATTAGTGTGGTAGGAATTAACTGCAGGACTCAAGGAAGATCATTGAGAACTTGAGGGATCAAAAGACTTTGTGGAAGGATGACCTAAATAGAGGTATTGGGAATAGAAAGGAAAATTTACAAATGGATTGTAAAGATGAGGGTCTAGAGTCAAGGAGGAGTAAGGAGACTTGTTGTTAATCCAGGTGTGACTACTGAGGTCTGGATTAGTGTGATGGGAAAAAAGAAAGTATTTGAGAAAATAGACAAATGTGGAAAATTAGCCAGTTTTAATGATAATATACCAGGTATGGAGAATGAAGGAGAGGACTTGATTGAGGTTTCACATAATGTAATTCATGTGAAAAAATAAGCAACGATTTTTAAACTAAAGTGTTGACTCTCTTTGTCAGAAACAGTATAGTGCTATTGTTTTTTTTTTGTTTTTTGGGTTTTTTTGCGGTACGCGGGCCTCTCACTGTTGTGGCCTCTCCCGTTGCGGAGCACAGGCTCTGGACGCGCAGGCCCAGCGGCCATGGCTCACGGGCCCAGCCGCTCCACGGCATGTGGGATCTTCCCAGACCGGGGCACGAACCCGTGTCCCCTGCATTGGCAGGCAGACTCTCAACTACTGCGCCACCAGGGAAGCCCCTCTATTGTTTTTTAAGCTGGGATAGATTCAAGGTGTTCTCCATTTCCTTTTCCCAAGGCTATATTAATTTTGAATCAGCAGTGTCTTTTCTGATTTCAAAAAAAGTAGTTTTAAGTTGGCATGGTGTCATTAATACATATAAGAATAGGATAAAAGTTGGTCTGTCTTCCTTTTGACCATTCATTGCAGGAAAAACCCAACTGCTTTTGTTGAGTTAACCTTAAATATGCTGAATCAGTAAGGGTTCAATTGCAGATAGCAGAAATCATTCTGGCTATATTAGCAGAAAGCGGTTTAATACAGAGAGTCCTACAAAATCAGTAGAAACGTTGGAAAAGCAGACTTAAGCTAGGCCTCCAGGAATGAGTCCCAGAGCTAGTTGCTGAAAGAACCTATTACAATGAAGCTGTAGAAATAGGAAACTTCGGCCCTAATTGCCAACTTAAGGAGCTCATCAGTTGAGGCAGACATCTTCAAATTGGGAAGCTACTGCCACGACTGTTGTTTCAAGAACTCTAGGGGACTTCCCTGGCGGACCAGTGGTTAAGACTGCACTTCCACTGCAGAGGGCACGGGTTCAATCCCTGGTGGGGAAGGAACTAAGATCCCACATACCACACGGCACAGCCAAAAAACAAAGAACTCTAGAGCTATGCAGTTAGCTACTAGATCTGTACCAGCAGAATGGATCTCTTTCCAGTTAACTCAATTTCACATTCAAAACTTATGCAAATGAGTGATTTTGTAGAATCTAAGCTTCAGGGAAATACAGTTTTTTTGCTTTTCAGTGTTTGCAGTATGTTAAGGCACAGGAGAAAGATGGTCAGACAATTGAGAGAGCCAATTTACTGTTGTAGACTATAAGTAGATTGGTGTTTTCAGTAACTTTTAAGGATAATTTTTGCTTGTTATTTTTCGCAAAGCTAGCCTGACTACATAAGCAGAGGGAAAAATATCTAAAGAAAGGAGTGGATTTTTAATTCTTTAGTGTTGAAATATTTTAAAAGGAAAAGTCTTAAATAGAAAAATAGATTGGCTCATTGTTGCTTTTGGTTCCTCTTTTGTATTGTACAGGTATGTACTATCCTCCACCACCACAATGTGTGTCCCGCTTTGTCCGACCTCCACCATCTGCTCCTGAACCTGGTCCTCCCTACTTGGATCATTATCCACCGTACCTCCAAGATCGTGTAGTAAACTCTCAATATGGCACACAGCCACAACAGTACCCACCTATGTACCCACCACACTATGATGGCCGTCGAGTATACCCTGCTCAGTCTTATACAAGAGAGGAGATTTTCCGAGAAAGTCCTATACCCATTGAGATTCCACCTGCAGCAGTACCATCCTATGTACCAGAATCCAGAGAAAGATACCAACAGATGGAGGGTTACTATCCAGTGGCTCCCCACCCAACTCAGATCAGACCTTCGTACAACAGAGTATGCTGGGTTTTTGGGGTTTTTTCTTATTATATAGATTTACTTGATTATTGCTTGCAGTGATTTTTTTTTAACCTTTTGCCATGGTAATAACTCTTTGATCAATCAGTTCTTTTTTAAAAGAAAGCATCTTCTCTTTTTTCACCTTTTCATAATCTGCATAGGTTGTTTTTTTTTTTTTAACTTTTAAAGCGGAAAAAAATTAATACCCCACTCCCGCTAACCCATCTTAGTTTCTGAACATTAGATGGTTTTATTAACATTTCTAGATTTATTTAGAAATTATGGTCTCTGACCAAGAAAAATAAACTTAAATTTAGCTCTTTGGGAAATCCTGAGACCTTTTGGGGGTTTTGTTTGTTTTGTTTTGCTTTGTTCTATTAAGTCTTGCTATTTCGGATGTTAAGATGAGTATACAAGCTGCTTATTTAAAATATGTGCTAAGTGAATCAATGTGTCCTGAAATTCTTTTTCAATTTTTACTCATCTTTGCATTTTCAGGAGCCTCCTTACAGCCGGCTTCCTCCCCCTCCCCAGCCCCATCCTAGTCTAGATGAGCTACATCGAAGACGGAAGGAAATAATGGCACAACTAGAGGAAAGGAAGGTTATCTCTCCACCTCCTTTTGCACCTTCACCAACATTGCCTCCTGCCTTCCAACAAGAGGAAGTAAGCACATCTTTTTTAGTCTCTTTATCAGTTTTTCCTTAATCAGTGATTTATTGTGTCCTATTTAAGTCATCTTCACCTATTCCCAAGGTCATGAGGATATTTTCCTCTAAAAGGTTTATTATTTCATGTTTAGATCTACAGTCCATCTAGAATTGATTTTTGTATATAGTGTCTTAGGAGTTAAGATCCATTTTTTCCCTAAAGGGTATCTCATTGATCAAGCATCATTTAATGAAAAGACCATCCTTTCCCTAGTACCCTGCAGTCACCTTTATCATAATCTGGTCACCTTTGTCGTAGTCAGGTGACTATATGTTTCTGAACTTTATTCTGTTTCATTGATCTATTTCTCTATCCTTGTACCAACACCACATTGTCTTAATGTAGTAGTATTGTACATCTTAATGTGGTGGTGTATGTTTTCCAGTTTTGGTCTTCAGGATTATCTTTGCTGTTCCTGGTCCTTGGAAATTCCAGACACATTTTAGAATCAGCATGTGGATGTCCACAGAAATATCTGCTGCAGTTTTTGTGTGTGTGTGTGTGTGTGTGTTACGTGGGCCTCTCACTGTTGTGGCCTCTCCCATTGCGGAGCACAGGCTCCGGACGCGCAGGCCCAGTGGCCATGGCTCACGGGCCCAGCTGCTACGTGGCACGTGGGATCCTCCCGGACCGGGGCACGAGTCCATGTCCCCTGCACCGACAGGTGGACTCTCAACCACTGCGCCACCAGGGAAGCTCTCTGCTGCAGTTTTTATTAGGATTACATTGAATCTCTGGATCTGGGCAGCCCAGTATGGTAACCACTAGCCACATGTGGATAATGATGCTTAAAATGTGGCTAGTTCGAATTCATGTGTGCTGTAAGCATAAAACATACATTGGATCTGAAGGTTTAGTACCCCCACCAAAATATCAATATATTTATATTAATTACATGTTAAAATACTACTTTGGGTGTATTAGATTAAATAAAATATATTGTTAAAATTAATTTTAGCTGTTTTTTTTTAATATGGCTACTAAAATGTTTTAGATTACATATGTGGGTCAATTATATTTTCATTGGACAGTGTTGCTTTAGATCCGTTTGAGGAGAAGTGACATCTTTCCAATATTGAGTCTCCAAGAACATGGTATACCCTCCACTTCCTTGGATCTTCTTTAATTTTTGTCAATAATGTCATATCTCATATAGTTTTCAGTGTCTTGCACATCTTTCGTTAAACTTATTCCTAGAAAACTAATGTTTTTGAAGCTATTTAAATGGAATCCTTTTTGAAATTTCATTTTCTATTTGTAGATTTTGTAGATTGTAGATTTTTGCGTATTTTGACACCTGTGTTCAGCAGCCTTGGTAAATTTCCCTATTAATTCTAGTATTTGTTAGTGGATTCTTCTGGATTTTCTGTGCACACAGTCATGTCCTTTGTGAATAATGACCATTTTACTTTCTCCTTTTCAATTCTTAAGTCTTTTCTTTTTTTTATCTTGGTTGTGTGAGCTAGATCCTCCAGTAAAAATAAAAGTGATGATAGGTTTTCTTATTTCCAGTCTTTGAGCAAATGGAGCTTCTAATAATTTACCATTGTGATGTTTACTGTCATCCTTTTTGTAGGTAATCTTTATCAGATGAATGAAATTTCCCTATATTCCTAGTTTTTATAATTGAGACTGTCAAAGGTTTATTTAACTCAGTAGTGAGGAAAACAGCAGGATGATAAAGTTAATTCAAAGAGTAGGAGAGACAGGCTAATATAGGTAGTGAAAGGCAGGAAAAAAACACTGAAATAGAGTTGCTAGAATAAAACTGGTTAATGTACTAGAGGGTAATAAACCATAATTTGAGGGTTATCAGTATTTACACAAGGCGGTACTAATAGTTACCATGAATGAGTGTTGTCTTATTATCTTTTTAATGTCTTCAGGATCTATAGTGACCCCAAAGACATTTTTCCACTTCTGATAATTTTTTTCCTTGGTCAGTCTTGCTAGGGATTTATCATCAGTTTTATCTTTTCGGAAAGCCAGCCTTTTGCTTTGTTGATCTTATTTATTTAATTATTTTGGTTTGTTGATTTTACATAACTGCCTCAGCTCAGTATGTGTGTGTGTGTGTGTATATTTATGTCAAGTAGGTTTTTTCAGTAGGGTTGCAGTTGATATTATGTAAGGAAAATGTCTTACATCCTTTATGTGTAGAATTATGATTCTAAACAATATTTCTAGCTGATAAATTATGAATAATAAGCAATGAAAATTGAAATATATCACATTGCATATAATAAACAGTAAACTTTGGGGTCTACAAAAGTAATCTACTAAATAAAGATTGTTCATAGTATCTGGCTTTCCTCTCTAAACACTTTGGATGAATTTTCCACAACAATGTAGGTTAATTAGTAAAGCTATAACATCTTCTATTAATATACTTTTACGTGTAAAGTATCAACATTACATGATATTTTTTCAAAAACTTACTATTAGAGACATCCCAGAGCCTTGTTATGCCATACCATTTTTTGAGAAATATGGAAAGCAGTATGACACTGTGAAAAGTGAGCTAATTTTGGAATGAAATATAATTATCTGTGAGGTTCAGCTTTGTGGCTCAGTGTGTGATCTTTTGTAAGTTATTTAGCCTTCATTAACCCTGAGGCTCAGGTTTCTCTATTTGTAAATCAAGCATAATAAAACCTACCTCACTGTGGTGTGGTGAAAATTAAATGAGACATAAGGCATCTGGCACAAAGCAGGCATTCAGTAAATAATAACTGTGTGTATTTATTACTTTTTTACTTGTAATAAAAATTATAATAATGCCTGGCTGTTACGGAACTTTATCTATTGACAGAATTATTTTAGTTACTGACATACAAAGCTATATAATTAAACTTCAGTTCTGATTATAAACAACCTACATATAATTATACTAAATTCATACATTATAAAAATACATAATATAGAAAGAAATTTCTCCAAGATCTCATTTTCTATATCACTGTAAGTTTATTATATATTTTAACTTTTAATATATATTTCAACTTTTCTGTGCATGAAACACATCATTATAATTTTTCATCAGATCATTTAGTAATAATATATTCAGATTTTACATTTTGCACTTTTTTTTGTTTTTGTTTTTACTTAACCAGTTATCTTGGTGTTCTTTCTGTATCAGTATATAAATTTATCTCATTCTTTTTTCTCTTAATAAATTTATTTATTTATATTTTACTTTTGGCTGCATTGGGTCTTCGTTGCTGCACAGGGGGTTTCTCTAGTTGCAGCAAGCGGGGGCTTCTCATCACAGTGGCTTATCTTGTTGCGGAGCACGGGCTCTAGGCGCGTGGGCTTCAGTAGTTGTAGCTTGCAGGCTTAGTTGCTCTGCGGCGTGTGGGATCTTCCCGGACCCGGGTTCAAACCCATGTCCCCTGCATTGGCAGTCTGATTCTTAACCACTGCACCACCAGGGAAGTCCTATCTCATTCTTTTTTTAATTGCTGTATAATACATTGATTGCACTCTTGTTAGTAGGTCATGTCTTTAAAAAGCTAGCTGTTCTACACAAAATTTGTAAGCAGAGGAAAAATGTAAAAAGGAGCTGGAATTTTTAAAATAGAAGTAGGACAAAAAAAAAGGAAAGAGGTTATAAACAATGGAAACAGGAGTTGTGGTTGAAAATGAGTGGTACTGTGAACAGCATATCCCTCTGCCAGTGCAGAAGACCAAAGTGATGACTCAGAAAATAGAAGGTTTTTTTAGTATAGGCGGAAGCATAGAGCCATTTAAATGTACCAGTACTCCCTGAATTATTAGTATGTCAGTATATACATCTGTGATAAAGTGAGAGCAATTTATTAGTGTTCTAGCACTCCCTATACTGGTATAACCTTGGTCCGATCACCCACGTTGTCTGTCATGGACTTGAAGAACATATGAGATAGTGTATACATAAAAGTACTTAGAAAACTGTAAAACATTACACAGATGTGAATGTAAGTAAAAATGCATTAGACCTAGAATGCCTATTTAGTTATTACATAATTTCAGAGCTCATCCTGAGACAAGAAAATTAGGAATCTTATCCTTTTCACTTCATTGACTCAACCCTAAGGACCAGAATTTATTCAAGATATGAATTATTGCTATTAAAGAGATTTAGGTAAAAATGTTATTATGTCATCACATACTATATAGAACATTTAAGATTACATTTTAAAGAATTTCTAATGCTCTTGTTTACCTGGAATGTTATTGAAAGAAACATTAAGGAGGGTCTAGCAAAACTAGGGCATAATACATTCTTGCTTAAGTGTTAACTGAATCTGACGAGAAAGAGGATGGGCAAATCTCTTCAAAAATCCTAATTTGATTCTTTGAAGGATATTGAGATACTTTTTTGACCCTCTGTTAACAAAGTGTAAAGGCTGAATATCATTTTTCATTTGTTTTATATTTTTCATAGTCTACAAAAATCTTCTAGTGACACAAATCAAATAACTGTTACTATGTTGTTTCAGCATGATGTTCTAAAGAAATTCCTGCTCTCTCTGTGCTGTTACTCATAGACCCATTTCCTATTTTGTTTCTTTTTTCCTTCTTCCATCTGCAGTTTTTGGATGAAGACTTGAAGGTAGCTGGGAAATACAAAGGAAATGATTATAGCCAGTACTCACCCTGGTCATGTGACACCATCGGCTCCTACATTGGAACCAAAGATGCAAAACCCAAAGATGTTGTGGCAGCAGGGAGTGTGGAAATGATGGTATGTGTAATAACTAAGCCATAATTAATACAAATGAAGATAAACCAAATAAATTATCCCCAGTTCTAGGGTAGACACAAGTAACTGAGCTTTGCTTAAGTTTCAGACCATATTCTGTACTATGTGATTGAATTATATTTAAACTATATGTTTTTTTATTTCTTTCAGGTATATATAAAAATCTTTTCAAACTTGTCTAGACAAAGAAGAGCGTTTCTTATGTTTCTGTGAAGCTAGCAATTAACCCAACAGCTGTTTAGAATTGAAAGTAAATTATTTTGCATAACTAAGATCTTGAATTTCTTGTCCAAATAAATTATAACTCTTTTAAAGTTTAAACAGTAAAGTTGAATCTAGTGAACAATGCTAGTGTTTGAGTCAGAATTATAGTTACTTAGCTTCAGATGAGCTGTGGTATACTGAAATGTATTACACTTATGCCATTTTATTTTTTAACAAAAAATAATGTAACACCAGTGTATCTAATACTCAAGCTTAAAATATATCACTATTTTATCTTAATTGCTTCTTTATCCTTTAAAGAAATAAAACTTTACATAAGTAATTAAATCCTCCTCGATTTACCTCCCTAATCTCATTTTCTTCCTCCCTCCTTCCCTGGAGATAACCCCTATCCTGAATTGAGAGTTTATCATTTCATGAATAATTTTATACTACTTCTAAACAATTTTGTTTTGAACGTTTATAGACCTTATACATATTATAAACTTCAACTTGCATTTTCATTCAGCGTTGTTTTTGAGATGTATCCAAATTTATACCTATAGTTCAAATTCATTCATTTTCACTGCTTTTATCAGGTACCATTGTATGATAACTAATATCATACAATAAATAAATAAATATATATATATAATTGCTTATTGATTTTCATGTTGATGAACATTTAGGCTGTTTTTAATTTTTTTATTATTATGTACAGTGCTACAGTAAACATTCTTGCATATGTTTCCTTGTGCACATTGCATGAAAGTTATGCTTAGGAGTAGTATTGGTGGGTTAAAGGTGTGCCTTGACTATTCTTTTTTTTTGACTATTATTCATTTGCCCTTGTTAATTCTAACAGAGGTTCCCTAGGTTGTTATATAGATTTTCAAAGACAAAGATTTGCCCAGCTGGTTGAGAGAAGACCAATTCTTGGTAATAGAAAAGGAAGACTTAGATGAGTGAGGTGATATCTATAGCATAAATATGATTAGATGCCAGACAATTAAAAAAAGAAGAAAGAGAAAAAAAGGAATATAGAGGAGAAAAAAGCGAAAATGAACCTTTTGTTTTTCTGTGGTAGGATTAAGAAAACATTGTTTTTAGGCCATAAAAAACAGTCTTTCTGAGAGAATAGGAATGAGATGAGGAGGTAGAGGTAGATAGGAACCTTTGCTTTGTACCTGACTTTCAGAAAGAGTTATTATAATAAAGTAACATAAACATTAGCAAAATAAAACTCATTTACTTAAATTAACAAAGAATAAAAGTGTTTTCCAGCCTAACCTAGATGTAATCGAACATTTCCCAAATGGATAAAAGTGTACCCCAGTGTTTCTCAAACGTGAATGTGCATGTAAACTACCTGGGGAATCTATTAAAATTCAAGTTCTAATTCAGTAAGGCTGGGATGAGACCTGAAATTCTGCATTTCTAATGAGTTCTCTAGTGATGCTGATGCTGCTGGTCTCTGGACTATTTTTTGAGTAGCAAGGGTCTAGCAATTAGATTTCCATTTATCTTTCTGACTGGAATGCCTTTTAAAAGCCTATGTTGGGGGCTTCCCTGGTGGCGCAGTGGTTGAGAGTCCGCCTGCCGATGCAGACTATTTTTTGAGTAGCAAGGGTCTAGCAATTAGATTTCCATTTATCTTTCTGACTGGAATGCCTTTTAAAAGCCTATGTTGGCACTTATATTTTTAAACAGTCTTTTTCTAACTATTGATTGTTGAAAATTAATTTATTGGTCATGATGGGCCTTTTTTTAAAGAAATGAATTAAATACAAGAATACATTACATATAGTAAGGATAAATGTTTGTCATGAAAAAATATATATATACATTCAAATATATATATTTGAATGTATATATGTACTGGGCATGATGTAAAAAATATTATAGAAAGTGGTCAGAGCTTTGAAAAGCAATGTTTTATATGACAACTAAAGGCAACTAATGATTTTAGTCTTATCAGTAAGAACATTATACTCTATTTTAACCTTATTACAGAGCTAGAGGAAATTATGTTAGAGATCTAAGTGTGGGGTGGATTTCTCATTTTACTTTTTACCTTCTTATTTTACTCTTTACCAGAATGTGGAGAGTAAAGGAATGAGAGACCAGCGATTGGACCTTCAGAGAAGAGCAGCAGAAACCAGTGATGATGACCTCATCCCATTTGGAGACCGACCAACAGTATCTCGATTTGGTGCCATTTCTCGAACTTCCAAAACAATATATCAGGGTGCTGGCCCAATGCAGGCTATGGCACCTCAGGGAGCTCCCACAAAATCTATTAACATTTCAGGTAAGAATCTCAGAGGTAAGCTGATTTGGAGTGTTCATAGTCACAACTCCCAGCACCACCTACTCCCCATTTACCGTCAGTGCTTTTCATAATCTTGCAGGGCAGTAGTCTTCAAACTTTTCTGTGGAATTATCCCTGTAGAAAGGTAATTATAACCCAGGGAATTGTAGGGGTACAAACTAAAATTAAATATCTGTATGTGAAGGTAACCTATGTGTTATTTTTAATAGTTTCATTGCTTTTATTAAAATAATACATCTCATTTTTTAAAAAATCAAACAAAAGAAAAAATTACAAAGATTGACTTTTTATTGGGGGAGAAACAAACATCAATACCCCTCCATCTTTCAAGATAACTGTGTACATAATATGCCTACGCCTTTTAGATTATGGCTACCTAAAAAAAAGAATCAAATCTATGAATTGCATCATTCCCTGTAAATTACTCTCTTACAGATTATGGTCCGTATGGAGCCCACAGTGGCTGGGGAGGTTCTCCATATTCACCTCATCAAAACATACCTTCTCAGGGACACTTCAGTGAGAGGTATAAGTCATTCTTTTTACTTTTACAAGCCTTTAAAATTACTCAACTTACTTTGTTTTTCTGGTCATAACTTTTTTTTTAAATAAAATTTTAAATTTATTCCATACTTTCTTTCCCACAAAAGGGAGAGAATATCTATGTCAGAAGTGGCCAGTCATGGAAAACCCCTTCCATCTGCTGAGAGGGAACAGCTACGACTAGAATTGCAGCAATTAAACCAACAAATTAGCCAACAGACCCAGCTACGTGGACTAGAGGTACCAGCCTAGAGATATTTTTTCATTCCAGTTTTTGAAGAGTTCTCAAAAAGATTTTAAAAGGAGGAACTTTTGAGGTAAAATGAACATAAAACTTTAAGGTTTGTTTCCTAAGAGTTAGTATAGTTGTCCATTTTTCAAAGAATTTAAGTACTTCGAAGTTCTGAGACAATAGGAAATTTTAGAATTTCTATTACCTGAGAATAGAAAACATATTTTATATGTTTTATATATTATACATTATATATTACATCTGTATATATATATAAGCTCCTTTTATATTTTTATACTGTATAATATTTTAGATAATCTAAAATTTGTAGATTATCTAAAATATTATATGAAATAAAAAATATAAAAGGAGCTTATACTCCTTGATGGCACATTTAAGTTGAAGGTATATAGTATATAGTTTTTTAATCAACAGATGCTTTTAGCTTAAGATTTGTTTTTAATTTCTTATATTTTCTTTAATTTTTAAAAATTTCTCTCACTTCTTTTACTCGTCAGCATCTTTAGTAGAAGCTTAGAACTTGGACCTAAAAAATATAGTCTCTGTATAATAATACCACCTTTCATTAATATAGTTCTTTCAGTTTATAAATTACTGTCACATATCTTATTTGACCCATACATGTCCCTGTCAATTAGATTAGGCAGGTGGTATTGTCCCCCACCCTTTTTGGTCGAAGGATATTAGTTTCACAGAGGTTGAAACATGAACCCAGCTCTTCATACTCCAAATTCAGTGTTCTTTCCACCATGCTACCTGATACTTACGAGAAACAAAACGTCAGAAGGCAAAGAATTCTTAAAGTCCTTTAAGTGCCACATCAGGAAGACTAGGTTTTGTTTATATTATCCTTTGCATTGGAACATAGACTTTGAATATGGAGAGCTAAAGACGTTCTAATGATAAATGCATTGCTCCCTTCTGGAGAAAAAGATGCTCTTGGAACGTTTCTTTCTAGATGTATATCTTTCTACAAAGATCTATAATAATAAGTAAGCTATTGCTTTGGAAATAAATTTCTAACTGATTCAATCTTAGACTTTCTTATTAGCAAGGCCAGTAGGAGGGATTTTTGTGTGTGTGTGTGTGTGTGTGTGTGTTTGTTTTTGCACATGTGTCTGGCTTGTGCTCTTATGTAAGCAAGAAGGTTTAGAAATAAAAACCTGTATAGTATGCATGTTTGTCTCCTTTTTCCCATTGCTTTATTAACATTGGTCCAAAACTTCTTGCTGATTCCTATCGTAAGAAAAAAGAATGCTGTGTTTATTATTGTCACCTTTAGTTTATTAACTTGTTGAAGATTTGGACCTTTAACTCCATAAAGCATTATTCCTTACCTTGCTATTTCATGGCTTTTTGTCTTTATTGAAATTTCTAGACTGATTTTCTGTTCCAAAAGAATTTCAGCACTATTTAACTTGCTGTGGTTAAAAGTCCCTGCCATTACTGAGGTATCATGAAAGAAATGATAGAATTTACATCAGAGAAAATTCAATTAAAAAACAAAAGGAAAAATATAGAAAAGGAAAGAAGCACATTTATAGTTGACTTCTCTTTCCACTAAGAAAATAAAAAGAGCAACTTATACCAAAGATTAAATTACTATTCACTAAGTTTAAATGCCCCGTATTTTCCCTTTGTATTCAAATGGTACTCAGAGAAAGAAGCAGTGCCTTACATTTGCATCATTTTTATTGCCAATCCATGAGTAGTAAGTTGCTTGGGCGGGTCTGGCTTCGGGCCTGGTCACTCTGTGCGCGGCGTGGCGTGTGTTGAGCTGTGCACTTGGCTTTTGCACTAGGCTGTCGGTAGCAGGCTGGCGCTGCAGAGGGAGACGAGCGCCTTGGCAGGCCAATCACAGCCCCCACCGCCGCCGCCGCCCCCGCCGAAGTGGCCTGGAGCGCCCTCAAGTGAGCAGCTGAGCTTGGAACTGCACCAGGTGGAAAGGGAAATCGGGAAGAGAACCCGGGAACTGAGCATGGTAAGTGCTATGGTGGGAAAAGAGAGGAAAGCTGAAAGGAAAGCCTCTGTGTAGTTGTGTCGCTGAACTCGTGGCTCTGGAGTTCTAGAATCATCTAGAGCTGTAGAATCATCACCCCAAGGCACTGCACTGAGTGATTAATACTGACAGTGAGTGTCCTGAAGATGGTCTGCCTCCCTGTTTTATCATTCTTCTCATTCTCTTTTGGTTTGAGTGTGTTCTTTGTCTTAGTTTTCTGCATTACAAAAAACTTTCCGGGAAAACAAGGGGGTTATCTGGAAGTTACTAAATTTCTGTTAAGCGTATTGATTAAGGAAGCAAAGGGGATGGTGTTTTTTGCAGTGCCCTCATGTTAAACAAAGATGTATTACCAAATAACATTTCTAGGTTTCACAGCCCTTATGTTATTGATGACCTATTTTTTTTGTCATGAGTGAGATGCCATCTACATATTATTTCTTGTGGAATTATATCCATGGATATGCTTAGGGTTTGTTTCATAGTGCACGAACACTCATTTCAGTAAATTTTTAGTCTTAGGAGAGTGAACCATTCCCTCAGATTGCATGGTAATTGGTTTTTGGTTTTTTTTTGCATAGTTTTCACATTCTTTGTAAGCAAATAGATGGGATATTTCATTTTTCTGTTTTCAATAAGTGTATTATAGATACTTATTATATTTTGACTTGCTTTTTCTGAGTCATCAGTTTTTCTGTGAGATTTTTCCATGTTAACTTGAGGCATTTGTCCCCTTGCTATCCAGCTTGGATAGTGAGCAAGTGGGCCATACTCCATTATGCTTTTGTGTATCTCTCTCTCTCTCTCTCTCTTTTTTTGGCTGCATTGGGTTTTCGTTGCTGTGTGCGCGGGCTTTCTCTAGTTGCTTCACGCAAGGGCTACTCTTCGTTGCTGTGCAGGCTTCTCATTGTGGTAGCTTCTTTTGTTGTGGAGCATGGGCTCTAGGTGCACAGGCTTCAATAGTTGCAGCACATGGGCTCAGTAGTGCGGCACACGGGCCCTAGAGCACACAGGCTTCAGTAGTTGCGGTACATGGGCTCAGTAGTTGCAGCGCATGGGCTCTTCGGGCACACGGGCTCAGTAGTTGTGGCGCACTGGCTTAGTGGCTCTGCGGCATGTGGGATCTTCCTGGACCAGGGATCAAACCTGTGTCCCCTGCATTGGCAGGCAGATTCTTAACCACTGTGCCACCAGGGAAGTCCCTATGTATCTCTTTTAATCTGCCTGTTTCTTTGGTCATTTTACAGAACTAAATATGATTTCTGATCATCATTTTGTGTTATCTATATCTGTTCTCTCTTCCATTAGCACCATTAAATAAAAGATAATTGAATTTATTTCCTTTTCTTTCAAAGGAGAACCAGTGTTCTCTGGATATGAAAAGCAAATTGAATACAAGTAAGCAAGCAGAAAATGGACAACCAGAACCACAAAATAAGGTTCCAGCTGAGGACCTTACATTGACATTCAGGTAAAGAAAGGGACATTTTCATAGTCTTATACAGTCATGACAGAAGTACCTTCATACATATAATTTGATTTTTAAAATATTATTTTGTATACACTGAGAAAAGAATATTTTTGCATGAGTTTAGGAGTTAAAACTTATTTTAGGTCAGACCCAAGGTTGAATTATCTGTTAATACCTAAGAAATAAAATTTTCTGCTTCCATCTCCTTTTTCCCCTTGTTTTTTAATTTATTTAAAACCAGTGTTAACATTTTGATATATACCCTTCTGGTCTTTTTTTTTTTCTTCTGTTTTTTTCTTCTGTTTTTTTTTTGTGTTTTTTTTTTGGGTTTTTTTTTTTTTTTTTTTTTTTTTTTTTTTTTTTGCAGTACGAGGGCCTCTCACTTCTCTGGCCTCTCCCATTGCGGAGCACAGGCTCCGCACGCGCAGGCTCAGTGGCCATGGCTCACGGGCCCAGCCGCTCTGCGGCATGTGGGATCTTCCCGGACCAGGGCACAAACCTTTGTCCCCTGCATCAGCAGGTGAACTCTCAACCACTGCGCCACCAGGGAAGCCCTCTTCTGGTTTTTTGAAGTGTGTAGGCATTTAGCCACTTCCACCCACCTATCCGCCCCGCCCCCGCCCATCCTCCTGGTTTTTAATTTGGTCTGTCCCATGTTATCCATTATTCTTCTATAGGTAGGGAAGGATACATATCAGCTATTGTGAACAACCCTGCAATAAACAATATTATAGTTAATTCTTTGTTTGCATATCTTGCATCTTAGAGTATTTTGCAACTTAGGGTATTTTGAGGCTTTTGATGCATAGTCCCAAGTTGCCCTCCTGATGATATACAACAATATCTAATGCCCTGTTGCTTTCAGGCTTAGGTTTTTGGCTGTTTAAATCCATGCGTTATCCTGGGTTCAGAGCAATTTCTTGTACTAGTAAACCTGCTAAAAGCAGGGGTCAGCACTTTTTCTTAAAGGCCAGATAGTGAATATTTAAAATTATGAGTTTTACTATTTCTGTGAAAACTCTCAGTTCTGCCATTGTAATGTGAAAGCAGCCATAGACAATATGCAAGCAAATGGGCAGGCTGTGTTCCAATAAAAATTTGTTTACAAAAACAGGCAGCTAAAAAAAACAAAGTTAAAAAAAAAAAAGGCAGCTAGCTAGCCTTAGTTTGCCAACCCCTATGCTAAAATAAAGCATGGATATAGAGCTGTAAATTAAAGTTTGAATGCCATTCATGTATGCCATTCCATACTGCTAAAAAGAAAGGCCCTGTTGACTTTATTCTACTAAATAATCATTTTTATCTCTCTCCTTTTTTAAAATCCAAACTCCTTTTTTTTTTTTAAAAAAACGTTAACAGTGATGTGCCGAATGGATCAGCCTTGACACAAGAGAACATCGGCCTCCTATCAAACAAGACCAACTCTCTGAACCTGTCAGAGGACCTTGAGGGAGGAGGGGACAGTAATGACTCCCAGAGATCAGGAGTTACATCCAGTTCTGCTCCCTAAAACATGAGGAGTCCTACTTTTATCTTCTGTTCCTAACCAATTTGTGGGGCGTAGGGGTAGGAGAACAGATAGCTTCTAAACATTTTCTCTGAGAGTGGTCAGAGAAATCCAGGAAAAGCACCGGAGGCAATGTGCACAAACACCACTACTAAAAACAAACCCTGCACATAGTTCACAATAATGCATTTTTTAATTTAAAAGAAAAAGAAAAAGAAAATTAGCAGTATCTGCAAGCAATTCAGATTAAATTTGTTTTTGTTCTGTGAATGAACTTTATTTTAATAACTTTGGACGCCTTGGATCCAGGGCTTTAAAAAAAAGAAGAAGATATTATATATACACTCTGTTTGATTAATTGTATGATCTTAATGAAGTAGGTTTTTCTTGTATTTTGGTATTATTACATACCCAGTGTGTATAATTCCTTACCCCCAATCCTTTCCAACTCTCACAACCCCATAAATTACAACAGACAAAAAGCACTGGCCTTTCTGAGAATTCTGTGGTGCTTGAGAAATAGACAGTAATAGACTAGTTATTAGAAAATGTGCAGCACACCTACTTTCTAAGAGCTGTTATTTAGAAACCATAATCTGCTTTCTCTTTCTGGGTCACTAGCTTCATGTGTAGGTGGGTTTTTCATATGGCATTAAAACTTTTTGTAGTTTTGTTCAGGAGGGCTTTATTTCTTGTTTTTGTGTTTATTTCAGCTTTTCAGAGAGATAATTACCAATTAATTTTTGAAGCCCTCATTTCCGATATTATGGATGGACCCCTTTCATTCTCTTAATGTAATCAGAAACCTGAGTCAATTTTAGATTGCTTGAGTAGATTTAAGTGGAGATTACTTTCAGGATAAACTGTAGTTTATTAGCACTGAAAATACATACTTGGTTTATTACCTGTATTGAGGTGATGGTTGGAAATTTAGAGCTGTGCTTTTCCAAATTGAACCTCTGCTGAAATCATAGAATGTTCAAAAACCACGACAATCAACCATGTTGTAAAACTGCAACACTTGATTTGAACTTAAAATGAACAGAGCCACATTAGTTCAATGGATGTGTTATGTTTTACTCTCAAAAACCAGAAGTATAAAATTCCCGTATACTGGAGCCCTTGGCTTTCAGAGCTTGGCAAATACGAACTGCCTGAATCTTAAGGATAGTTCATGAATTAATCAGTTGCTGCTTTTCAGAATCATTAGCACAAGTAGATAGTAAGTACCTAGAAGTCAATTTTTGTAGTCTTGGCTTTACAATATTGAAAAGATTCTTCATGAAAATGTTGAAAAGAATAAGGAAGAATTTTTATTACTTAGTTCTGCTGCACATATTCTGATGCCACATGTCTGTACTGAACTAAGACCATATAAAACATGTTTAGTGGGGGTTATTTGATATAGTCACCCACCCTATCCCTATGTTTGCCTGATTTTCTAAAAATTTCCCTTTCTGGATTATACTACTAAAACAGAAAGCACTGGTTATGTAATAAGTTACTGCATTGCTTTGGTTGGGTAAAAGCAAGAGTTTGTATTTTTCTTGTTTCTTATTTTCTTAACCCTTAACTCCTGCTGAGGTCATAACAACCTCAGTCTAAGCTCTGTGTCCATCATATTGTTAAATGAAACAAATGGGGGGTGAGGGTGGGGGGAGGGTAATACAGTCCTGCCATTGCCTACCAGTAGGAGAGTCCAAACAGAACACTCTTTTGAGTAGCAATTATTTAATTTGCCCAGTCAAGGCACCGTGTTTATATACTATTTCACATTGAATTTGATTATGCCCTACAGACCTGGCTGGTCAAGGATTTGATATACACATATTGGCTTGGGATTCGAGCTTTCTTTTTTATTTAAATAAAAATTTATATATATATTATATATATACATATATACATAGCTATATCTGTATATATATTGGGTATGTTTTATGGATTTTTTCGCATGAGCGCAGCTGTTGCGATAAAATGACTGATTGGGAGGTAGAAGCACTGAATGAAGATGAGGCATTTTATCAGTTGATATCCATATTTTCCTTTTTTTAAAAAAATACACTTGCTTTTTTGCTTTTTTTATTTGTTTTATTTTGCTTAAAACCCTCTTACATTTACTCTTTAAGTACTTACTGTTTTTTGGGGAGAAGGAGAGAAACTTTTATGTCTGACAGAGTCCCGAGATTTTTCATTTCTCTCTATAGCCATAAAAGACAACATTCTTGGCCTCTAACCTTCTGTAGGCAGATTTGGGCAGATGTTATTTCTCCTTTGGACATGTTTAATTCCTAAATTTTAGGAGCAGTTGGTTCAATTTGGAACTCAGAATGATTCTGGTACTGAAAAGGAATTTATGGGTATTGATTTTGTTGAAATTTGGAGTAAAAGTAAAATTCCATTTTGGGTATCTGTTGAAACCCCTAATAACTCAACTTCTGTTGTTCTTGTTCATTTTCTTCAAATATACTCATTCTTCCTTTCACCATTTTGATTTTGTAAGCTAGGCAGAAACAGGGATTAATTTACACAGTATTCCTATTATGAATAAAACCAGAGAAGCCACTGTTTTGAACTGACTTAAAATACTCTCTTTCTCTTTTTAAGGTATTTTCATGGAGTGAAGATGGGGGGAATCTCAAATTGTAGCCTTAACCCTAGCTGTACCTCTCTAAGGCCTCACACTCTAGAGGAAATCTGAGTGGGTAGAACAACAAGAGAAAGGTATACTGTCCCATTGTGCCTGTAATTTACCTATTTTAAATTGGTTACTCTGCCTTACCTCATAGAAATTCTTACAACTTTCACAGTGCTCACAAGCAGTTTTAGGAATTCAATAAAACCTCCATTGTTTTTTTCTCTTTCTTTTCCTTTTCTCTGTTGTATACCTTGTGATATGATGAGCTAATAAGGGTCGATGGCCTGTTCAGGCAAAACTGCTTGACTTTCTAACTGCTTTTTTGTTAAAAATCTATGAAAAATAATTGACTTTTCTAGCTTTTTAAATTTATTCCTTTAGAGACAGGTAGAAGATGAAACCAGTCAGATAGGAAATACAGTTTTTATGCTTTCTACTTATTCAAATGTTAATTTCTTCTGAAGATGACTGTTTGCTTTTCACTGAATTAAAAGGCAAGACTCAGACATCTCAGATGAAAATGAACAATTCTGAGAAGGTTAAGGTAGGAGTAATAAGCATTGTGTTCAGTCTGGATAACAACACCAGAATTTTATTCCAGCTAGGAATATAAAAGTACTTGGACTTTTTCTTTCTTCAGTGAGTCTCTGGAAGAGGGTAGAAGAACCGAGAATAAGATATCTAGACTCAATTTTCTGACTTATATGTAGTTCTTTTGCCTTACTTATAGATATTGTCATAAGTTCAGTAGGTGCCATGACTTGGGTAATTTACAGAGGCTGAAGTAACCAAAGATCCATTCCTTGTTACTTTTCTAATCAAAAGAAAAGTTAGTTATAACATAGGTTTCTAGTAATATTCAAATAATAAGACACTATTTCTAATGCCAGCTACAAAATACTCAACTACTCAGAATGTATAAAAATTTATTTCATACAGCATTAATGTGGTTGATTCCCTTCTCCCATTTTATTTCCCTTCCCTTCTCCTAGTCTTTCCCATGTATTTATTTATTTATATATATATATTTTGCCTAAAAGACATAAAATTGGTATGATTCTCATTTGCTACCTTGAATATGTAACTCCATCAGACTTCCCATTGGTCTTTAGGGTTGGAGCTCAAAGTTTTTGTTTTTCTTTTTTTCTCTGTCCCTTCTGTATCTTGCAAATTCCCCTTGATTTACCCACTGCCCTCCCCAATCTGCAACAGTGACAGTTTGCTGCCTCAAAACAGAGCATTCAAATGAATTCGCTTAGCCAATAACTTCTGTGAAGTTGCCTTTTCTAATGGTGTTATTACTCAGTGATGCACAAATGTGGTATTTGCCCTACTGGTAGGCAAACAAAGGTCTGGTTAGGAACGGTAACCTGCTGTTTTCTTTAAAGGAGAGCCAAAGACTTGTGCTTTACTCTGTTTTGGTTTGGGAGAAAATAGTAGCCATTTCGATTGTGAAACCTCTTAGTAGTTGTGAGTTGATTATACTGTGTAGGGAGATGTATCTAAAGTTAACTGTTAAAGTTAGCTGGCCTTATAAAATGTAAAAGTAATGAAAATTCTTCAGTTTTTCTAAACCATGAATGTCATCTTTTACAGTATTGTGTGTAAGCAGTTCCTCCTCCCTTTTGTTGAGATTATCTTGTCACGATAGCATGTTGTATTTTTGTTATTTTACTTGTGCCTAAAGGACAATCTCCTATCACTATGGTCAAGTAACTATAGTCAGTACATGTTAGATTATATTCAGATTCAGAGAAAAATAGGTTCTTTTCACTAAAGAGTACTTGGTTGCTATTGCTTATGTACAAATGGTTATAGATGGAGATCTAACCATCTTTTTCTACTTTTTTTTTGCTCATTTTAAAGAATTGAGTAAAGCTTTCATGTATAAAAGCTATCTGTAAAAAGCACTTGTAATGTCTTATATATCATTAAAAGGAAAGGCTCAGTTACTTTTTAGGGGAAATTAATAACCTGTCTGGAAATTAACTGCAGTGTTTACTTAGATTTTTACCCTGAAAGAGTCCAGTTGTGTTTATTTTTTATTGACGATACATGGTTATAATGTTTGCAAGGTGATCTCTTCCCTGAAAAGTCTGCCTATCCTTTTAGATAAAAATTAGAGCTACTAAACTAAGCAGATTTTACGTTCAACGTTAGGGATTGAACAGGCAAGCAGTCTACTACTGTCATCATTTTACCTGATTGCCCATTTTGCTGGCCCACATTCATACCTTTCTACCTTGGACAGCTATGATTTTTATATTTATTTGTTGTTTCAGCTCAGCTTTATGAAATTTTCCTGCTGAAATTACTTATTGGGAATTATAGGTGGATTGCAGTTAATATTTTTTAAAATTCTTATTTCAACTTTCCTGAGCCACTTAGAAAAAGAAAGTTGTTTTTGTCGAAAGATACTGTTAATTGTAGTAAATGCCAGCTTACCATTTGGTTCTTAAGATTTTATTTCTTTGACTGCTAAAGGTGTTTTCACTTGCATTAGATTGTAACGCTAGCTATAATGTTAATGAAGAATAGGAAACTGCCACCACCAAGAAGAAGTAACACCTTTTAATAATAAATATGTTCCCAGTGGGTAGATTCTCAATACTGCACTGAACAAAGTGGGTAAAGAGCCCTTTGAAATCCTATTGTGATAAAGGGACTAACCTCACCACTGGAATCCTTGTTTTCAGAGCTTCTGAATTTTCAGCCAAACACTGAACTTCCCCTAAACTTTATTCCTGAGCAGAACATCCCTAGAGTAATAACCATTATTTTCAAAAGAAAATAAGGCACAGTAACCCAAGAGAGAGAATTTAAGCCTCACAACAAATTGTGTCCAAAAATATGTATTTAGAAAAATAAAATCCTGTGGAGTTTGTTATCCTAATGTATGTTGTATACTAGATAAGGTGACTTATTTTCTTGTATTGAGGTCTCATTATTTCTAGTTGGGTTTTTGTGTGTGTGTTGTTTTGTTTTTAATTTAAACTCTTAAGTAGACAGAGCTCACAGGTCTTTGGCATCCATTCTAGGTTGTGCACTCAGAGTCATCTTATAACTGGAAACTGTCAGGTGGGCCCCTACCCCAACTCCAGATGGTGTATGAAAGGGTCAAGAAAAGAATGGAAACAAACTATTGGGTGGATAATTGGTAGCCTTTTTTTTTTAACCTGATTTTTAAAATCACCATTTATTAGTGTAATCTCTCTCCACTGATAGGCTGCCATTCTCACAATAATATCTGAACCACCCTGTAAAATACTCCTCTGATTTCAAGGCATTTAAGCTTTTGCTTATCATGTTTACATCCTCTGTTCAACTAAGACACTGTTCTGAGAGCTACTTTTTCCAGGTGTATTGTTGCCTAAATTTCCTTTATTCAACCCCTTTCATCCTTTCTCTTCTTCCCACCTTCTGGGAATGAAAGGAACTTGGGGGAAAAAGTTTTTCTTTTTTTTTTTTTTTTTTTTTTTTTTTTTTTTGTTGATTTATTTTTTTTTTTTTTTTTTTTTTTTTTCATTGATCCATAGGCTTCATTATCTTACTTGATGATGAATCTGTGAGTTTTTAGAACAACAGAAATGGAAAAAGTGAATCAAGATAATGAACAAAACCTTTCACCCACTTAAAACATTTTCCAGTTGTGAGATTCCTCTTCTTGTGTGTGGTCTCTTCCCCTTGTTACCCCTCTTACCCTTTTTCCCTGACTATGGTCAATTTGGCTCATACCAGTCTCCCCGAGACATTCTGCAGTCATTATCACCTTTTTGGGTGGATTTTATTTTGTTTTATTTTGTTTCTGTTTTTTTAAGTAACTGTTTAAGATTGATGCATATTTGCTTGGGATAGAGCTTGTGTAATTTACCAATCGTATTGATTGTATGTGATTGTGCCCTGCGGAGGTATATTTAACAAGTCAAAAATAATCTAGGATAATAAAGGAGCCCATGAGATTTGAGTCAGGTTATAAATGGCTTCATGAAATCATTTACAATTTGAATAGTGAGAATTTATATCTCCTGTTCTTAAATTAGTGCTAGACAAAATACCATTTTTTTTAAGTTTTCTTGCATTCCTATTTTTCTCCCCTTGCCTTTTAGCTCCCTTGTTCTTTCTTGCCTGCCTCCTGTTCAGAAATAAAAATATTGAGCCTTAAAGAGACAGCTCATTTCTAAATTGCTGAAGTTTGTGAAATTTTACTTTTTCCAAGTGTTTCCAACTTTTCTTTAAAAAGTGAAGACATAATGAGTTGGAATTTCACAAGCTGTGAAATTAGCACTTGGCAAACTGTGAAATCTTATTTGAAGACTTTATCTCCTGGAAGTTCTTTTGGAATAGGAAAAAAGACCATTTCCCTCTCTTTTTAAAAATCTGTTTATATTTTGAATTTTTAAACAGACTTCAAAAAAGTGAAGTGGAAGAAAAATAGTAGTAGGAAGATGTTTAGGACAGCAAAATGCTGGGTCTGAATAAGTACATACTCTCCTTGTTGCAGAGTTTTGAGAGGATGAGGGCCATCTTTTTAATTTGTATTATCTGTGTGCATGGTGTCTATATCAAAGATGCCACATTTTGTTAAAATGCTATTCCTTTCTTTATTCTCTTGGAAACTGACTCAGCCTCATGTTGCTCCAAATTAGTGTTTAAGGCTCCCACAAGTTGCAGATAAAAGGACAAGTAGAAGGAGGTGATTCGCCTTTTGGTTTGTAAATATATGCAAGTGTCTACAAGGTCTTTATCTGCTTTCTGTCAGCATTTATATTAAATGATAAATTGATGAGGAGAAATGCGTAGTCTTTTTTTGTAAATGAGCCTGTGCCCTCTTATTCTAACTTTGGGATTGTTTTCTTACACCTTTTTTATGGAGTTGTGTTTGTTTGTTTGTTCATTTTTAGGTGAAAAATAAGAGAAGTAGGTAATATATACAAACACACATACTTGCAGCGTCAACTTTATAGATATCACAGGAATTAGCCCAACACCACAGTTCAGAATACTTCATTTGTTATACAGTGATTGCACACTAGGAGTAAAGGTAATGGTTCTGAAATCCTAGAGTCAGTGTTCAGTGAGACTCCATGGTTAACATCCAAAGTTCTAGTTTTTATGCCTTCTCTTAAAATCAGAACCTTTTTATGCTTAAGCAACATGGCCTTGCTCTGAATACCTTCCTGATGCAAATATTTTTTGTCTTTCCGTTCATACTCACTTTTCCTAATTGTCCTGAAATCCCCACCCATTAGTCATTCCTGGCATTTAGAGGATTTTCACTTAGAGACCACTGTAAAATATACCCTATTCAAGAACTCAATGGCATGAAGAAGAAAAAAGGGGAGAAGAGGGGAATACTCTAGATTAAAAGGAACTTTAGAGATACAGAAATCACATGCAACGTGTGGACTTTGGATCCTAATTCCAACAAACCAAACATTCTTTTATATTATATAGTTAGGGGAATTTGACTTAAGTATTGAGTATTAGATAAAACCAAGGAATGACACTTTTGTTCAGTGTGATAATAGCAACATTGTTATATAATAAAATGTCCATATTTTTAAAAGACAATAACTGACAATGGCTAGAGTTTCCTTTAAAATAACTGAATATTTTTAAAAGAAAAATAATATACATTACCAGTGAACAAACATCACTCCTTGTACCATCAGTTAGCAATTAGTTGTCCGTTAGTACCATATCTGACCTCAAGAGTAGGGGCCACAGTAAGAAAAAGTTCAGAGGGTATGAAGGATGATAACTATTCCAACCATTCTTGAATGTCATAAAAGCTAGAATGGGAATTCCAAAACCAGACTTGCTGTCTTTACCACTTACCTAGGCCTACCCTGCTTACAAGCAACAGGGTACTTTGTGATCCCTTACACTGAGACTCATTGATTAATACGAGTTTGAGGGCTTCCTTGGTGGTGCAGTGGTTAAGAATCCAACTGCCAATGCAGGGGACACAGGTTCGAGCCCTGGTCTGGGAAGATACTACATGCCACAGAGCAACTAACCCTGTGTGCCACAACTACTGAGCCTGTGCTCTAGAGCCCGCAAGCCACAACTACTGAAGCCCCCACACCACAACTACTGAAGCTCGTGCGCCTAGAGCCTGTGCTCCACAACAAAAGAAGCCACCACAATGAGAAGCCCGCGCACCGCAACGAAGAGTAGCACCTGCTCACCACAGCTAGAGAAAGCCCGTGTGCAGCAACAAAGACCCAATGCGGCCAAAAATAAATAAATTTAGTTTTTAAAAAACATGAGTTTGATTTTTTTGTGTATATTAGCATCTCAATCCCAGTAATCAGCTAATCTGCAATGATCAATTTGTAAATCACTCTGCTTTCCAACATGGTGGCTCATTTAGTTAATGGCTGCCACCCTTATTTGGAACACCTAGCACATCAAAAGTAAACTTTCAACTACTCACTGAACACTCAGTACAGTATTTACTAAAGTAATTTACTGAGTACTCTCTATATGGCACAACACTGTAGGGGACAAAGAGGAAAATACTCTCTACCCTTAAGGATCTCAGACTCCACTTATGAACTTGACATGTATACAGTTTAAGGATACATAACATAAACCATCTACAAAGCACTAGACAGAATTACCAAAGGATTATGCAACCACAGCTATCCTCAAAAGAGAAGAGCAAGGAGCTGTGAGGCTATACACAAGGAAGATTTAGCCTTGCTTGGCTAGCCAGCAAAGGCTTTCTTGAGGAAGTGGCATTGAAGGTAAGAAACAGCTTGGGGGGACTGTGCAGGGGCGGGGCAGGAGACTCCTAGTCAGAGAAAAAAAGATGGGTGAACTCTGCGAAAGAAGAAAGACAGTTACGGAAACGAAGAAGGTCATTGAAGTTAGAGTAGAGAGAGTGAGATAGTGGCTTTGGATGCAGAGCCAGATCACAAAGTTGCGTTTTATTCTTAAAAGGAGTCCAAGGAAGGGTTGTAAGCAGGGGAATTAAAGGGATCAGGTTTGTGCCTCTTCATTCACGTTCATTGAGAAGCTTCTGTGTCAGTGCTTCTCAAACCTAACATGAATGCAGTTCACCTAGGGCTCTTGTTAAAGTGCAGTTACTGTTTCAGCGGGTCTGGAGTGGGGCCTGAGATGATCTAACAGGCTCCCAGGTGATACCAGTGCTGTTTGTCAGAAGACCACACTTTCGAATAGTAGGGTTCTTTCTACGTGATAGGCAATTTTAGAAGCAGAAGGATCCAGTTTTCTGCCTATCAGACTTAAACCTTTTAGTGAAATGAGTGCGATGTAAGGCATAATTAGCACCACTTGGAGACCACTTAAAGGGAAGGGTCTAAGGCTGGGAGAAACAAGGTAATTCAGGGAAGTTTTTGCATTTGAGGAGGGCCAGGTCTTAAAAAGCTTTATGTACCCTTCTGAGTTGTGATTTTATCCTTTAGCAATTAAAAAGCAGTATAGATTTTAAGCCCGAGAGTGATGATGATTGTGATTTGAAGTGGAATAGGGCCTAAGGCAGAGAGCTCAGTTGTGAATCCGTTGCAGTAGACTTACAAGAAATGATGAGGGCTTGCACCAAGACAATGGGAATGAAGAGGAGGGGAGGAATATCTGAAAACAGCACGAGCATAACGCATTTCTAAACACCCAAATGGGCGCCATCAAATGGATGCCACCAAAATCAAGTGCTTCCCGTAATTCCCTTGACCAAGTGCAAGACCTGATCCCATATTATCAAGTTAAAGGGAAAAATTACCTTTGCAGTATCAAAGCCCTTAAAAAATACAGTTTTATGGAAAACCTACAGTAACCTTAGTTTATCATCACCTTGCTATCTTCCCAAGTCCGAAAGTGTTCAGGTTATTATGAACTAAAACATGCTCTCTAATTTTCCTCAGTCCCTATGCTTAACCATTATCATCTAACTGGGCATTTTGTTATCGTGACAGCAAGCCAGGCAGCCTGATGAAATCCTGGCCTTAGGGCATGACGCAGGCTGCCTTTCCAGAGTGGGCTGGCCCGTTTCTCTCTGAGCATCTCGAGGGTTTTTGTCTCTAGCAGCATTCCCTGGTTAGCTGAACCTCTATAGCCATACCAAGATGTGATTCCTGACACTTGTTTCTGTTCAAAGGTAGAACAGCCTGTGCCCAAGCAGTATCTGTTGGTTTACAGCACTGGCCATTTGGGAAGGGCCTGAAACCAACTATGTCCTGATGGGATAAAAGCTGCCAAACTGCATTCATTTCTAGCCCCTCATTTCCTCCTCAACCCTCAAATGGACTTGGTCAAATTTGCTAGAGCAGCCCTCGGCAGAGGTAGGTAAGAGACACCAGTCACACAATTGACCTGTACTTACCAAAACACACACCCTTGGCCTTAGCTTTACTGTGAGTTTCTTCCTGTTGCTTCTTGGTCTGTCCACCCCAACCCCTATCTCTCCAGGGAACTTTCTCCCACTACCTCTACCTCTGCCTCTGCTGTCTTCCCAATTTCTCTTTTACCACCTACAACTTCCTGAACTAACGTAGAAGCAATGAGCTTTGACTCCATGCAACTCTCTCTTGCTCAACCTCCCAAGAATACCCTTGTCTGGTGTTTCTGTTCATACACGGTGTCAATTCCTCTGTATAAGTAAGCATTTTTACTTTACTTGATAATCTTAACTTTGCACTTGGGAGGAATTTAAAGTTATTTTCCTGTTAATAAGTCAGCAAAACTACTCTGAACCTGGGTTTCTTCAAACACAAATATTTATTGAGTACCTGGTACATTCAAGACCGAGTGGCATGTGCACTGGACATGTTCAATAAATATTTGTTGTTTTGATTTGGTTTCCATTTGGTTTCCCTGAAACCAAAACTGAACTTTCTAACAGTTGTGAGAATTTGGACAAATTCCAATGAGATGCTTTGAGAATCTCACCTGAAAGCTGCCAAATGATAATGCAGGATTTACTTCGATAAACTTTATTTCACCTTAATTAAAATGTCGTAACCACCAAGTAAACTAGAAACCTAAGAGAGCTGAAGACAACTCTGTTTTTTGTGCTAGATGTTTTGCTGAATTTCTGTGGAAGAGTTAAGCTTTGAGTTACTCAGTAACCACAGCAGGGGCTCAGCTCTACTGTTTGTTCTCTGCCAAGGTCTTACTATTGGATCCAAAGAAAAGAACAGAACAGCCCAGGAAGTGAGGCAGTGGTGGGGATCAGCTCAATTACCTGCTCACAGGAGTTACTACTGAGACCAGAGGCAAGGCTAGGGAAAGAGGAATTTTTTATTTTATTACTGATGTTGAAGGAAGTATTAAAAAGAAAAGAGAGGGTGATTGAATGCTACATTCTTTCCTCTCCATGGCTCCTCAAATCTACCCCTAACACAGCAAAGCACAGAGGCCTCTGAGATCCTTCCAACCTTGTTTTTGCTCAGAATAGAGAGAAGTAATGCTAATTTTTATCTGATAAAAGTTCTTAAGTCTACCTGCAGTTCCAGAAATGGTTAGAAGTTTCCATGAAGAATTTGATTTGAAAATATACAATTATTACAACACTTTACAGAATACCAGTGACAGTGGAGGGGAGGGGAGAGAGAGAGACCCAGATTAGTTTGCCCAGTGTACAAGCTGTTTTTTCCTTTCCTCATCAAATCAGTCTAAGATGAACCAAGAGGAAAGGGATTTGGGGTCATCAAAATCTAGACAATGAAAGCCAAGGGGAGCTGTGTGCAAGAGAACCAAAGACTGGGCTGGTATTAAAGACTCCAAAAGACCAATTGAAAGTCTCATTTGGAATGTGCGTCAGAGACAAATGCTTTCTAATTAAATATGGGCAACCAAAGGAAAAGGTGGCAGTCCCTGAGTTTGCTTCTGGGTCCTGGATTTTGAAGGACACCTGGGCAAACTTGATAGAGACTACCCAGAGGAGACGAACCAGATGGTGACATATCATAAACACTACCCCAAGAAAAACAATTGGACACTGTTAAGTTTTAACCTGGGAAGGCAGGGACATTTTCTTGATAGCTATCCAGACAAGGCTTTGAATCTCACCTTTGCCAGCTTTGTGATTTGGGGCAAGTTCCTAACCCTTGTAAATAGCAGTTGTTTCGTCTGTAGACTGGGCATATTATTATCTTCCTGGTAGAGCTGACAAGAGAATTATATAAGCTAATGCCTGCAAAGCACTTAGCGTAGATCCTGGAATGTAGTAACTGGAACCTATCATTTTCATATTCAAAGATTTAAAGATTTTGGACTTCCCTGGCGGTCCAGTGGTTAAGACTCTGCACTTCCACTGCAGGGGCACAGGTTTGATCCCTGGTCAGGGATCGTGTGCTGCGAAGTGCGACCAAAAAAAACAAAGATATAAAGATTTAGACCTAAGCTAATGTGAAGTAATGGTTAAATTCTAGACAACGAAATATTATACAGTCATTAGAAATAATTTTGCCAGTCAGGGCACACCTAAACACGTCTGTTCCATCAGTTCCACCTGAACTGGGCTTCTCTCAGTCTCCTTTCCTTCTTTGTCACCAGCCAGGGGCTCAGGCTGTTTCTAGTTCTTCTTTGGTGCTGCCACCACCTTTGTGTCATGCCCTGGTACTCCTCTCTCCCCAAGCCTCTGTGGGACACAACCCTGATGCCCTTGTTGCTCACAAAGTCCAGACCTTCTTGACTAGGTGATGATAATATTGACATATTGAAAAATAGAAAAATAAGAAGGTTCATATTGACAAATCTCACTTCCACCCCTGTCTGTCTGCACCTCCATCATCCCCACTTTGTGATACAAAAGTTAGCATACTATAAACAGTGCTCTGCAGCTCGCTTTTTTCTACTTAGTGAGCCTAGAGATCCTTCCATATCAGTACAAAGAGAACAGCCTCATTCTTTTTGATAGTGGCATAGTTTTCCATTGTGGGGATGTACCTTGGTTTAACTAGTCTGCTATAGATGGAAGTTGTTTCTAGTCTTTTGCCACTGCAAATCAAGTTACAATTGGTAACCTAATTTATACCTATGCAGATATGTCTGTAGGATACACTTCCTGAAGTGGGATTTCCAGCTCAAAGGGTAAACTCATTTGTGATGCTGGTATTGCCAGATTTCCTTCAAAGGGTTATAGCATTCTGCACTCCCATCAGCAATGAGTGAAAGGGCATTTTCCTCACACCCTAGCAAGAGAGTGTGTTGTCTAACTTAGTTGATGTCTGAATTCTAATGGTTTCAGTGATAATCCTTTTTAGGGAATCAGGTGGGAGCTAGGAAAAGAACAGTGCTTAAAAAGTCTGCAAAGAACCACCGAGGAATGCTAAAATTAGCAGGTGAAAGTCTGATGAAAAACGATGTATCTTACATACTCAAAGTACCTTCTTTCAGGATACTTGTTTAACAAAAAGGGAAATATTGTAATTTTACAGCAGAGAAAGAAACTCGGCAGTCCTGATCTTAACCAAGTGATCAAAATTAACATCACCAGTAATGGGGCAAATTGATATCATGTGCCTCCTGATACGATGCACTAAGAAGGGTACAATGTTATTTCTTTAGTATTCCTACCAAAAAAAGTATAACTTGAATCTAATCCTGAGGAAACCTCAGATATACTCAAATTGAGAGACGTTCTTTAAAAATAACTGGCCCAGGGACTTCCCTGGTGGTGCAGTGGTTAAGAATCCGCCTGCCAATGCGGGGGACACAGGTTCGAACCCTGGTCCAGGAAGATCCCACATGCCGTGGAGCAACTAAGCCCGTGCACCACAACTACTGAGCCTGCGCTCTAGAGCCCAGAGCCACAACTACTGAGTCTGCGTGCCACAACTACTGAAGCCCACGCGCCTAGAGCCAGTGCTCTGTAACAAAGAGAAGCCACCGCAATGAGAAGCCCGCACACCACATTGAAGAGTAGCCCACGCTCGCCGCAACTAGAGAAAGCCTGCACGCAGCAACGAAGACCCAACGGAGCCATAAATTAATTAATAAATTTATTTAAAAAATAAAAATAACTGGCCTGTACTCTTAAAAAATTCCACAGTCATGAAAGACAAAATAGAGCAACTCTTCCAAACTAGAGGAGACCAAAGAGACATGACAATTAAATGCAATGTGACCCTGGACCAGGAAATGGGGGGTGGGGGGCAATGGACTTTTGGGGGCTATGAAATGTTTCCCAATGTGTGATCCAGGGATCCAAGGAGGTCCACAAAACCTTTCAGTGTATTCATGAAGTCATAACTATTTTATATAAACTATTTAAATAATTAGATGTAATTTAGCAAGACTATAAAGAGATCCTGAGACCAAAAATTTTGAGAACAACTGCTATAAACATTAGTGGGACACTTGGCAAATTTAGAATAAGATTTATGGATTTGAAAATGGTACTATATTACTGTCAATTTCCTATCTTTGATCTTATACTGTGGTCATATAAGGGAATATCCTGGTTTTTAGGAACCTCAGTCTTCATAAGGGTAAAAAGGCATTATATCTGCAAATTATTCTCAAACAGTACAGAAAAATAATAGGGAGAGGGAGTCAGAGAGAGGGAGAGGGAGAGAGAAAGAAGAATACCAAAAGCAAAGCAAAAAGCAAATGTGGTAAAATGTTAACAATGTGAGCATTTGGGGAATCTGGGTGAAGAGTATACAAGAATATTTTGTACTATTTTTGCAACTTTTTTATTACTTTAAAATTATGTTAAAATAAAAAGACTTTGTGTCTTAGTCTTGCAAATTAAGAAATTTTTACATTATCACCTCCTGATCTTTCCCTCTCCTGACCCCAGTTCCATGGACACCCACCTGTCTGCCCTTCCCCTTCCCCTATACACACTTTAGTCAGATGGCCAGTAGCATTGATTGGGATGTTTATCTTCATGTCTGGGGTCTGCTGTGAAGCACGGTGCTCCTTGAGGACAAAGTCATCTTTATAACCCCGGGCCCAGCACCAACCATGCCCGGTACGTATTGGCATTTATTAAACATTTGTTAATTAAATGATCATATGACTCAATGAATGGATGAAGAAATTAAACACAACCCCTGATGTATAGTTCTTCACTACCTGGCCAGGTGGTATCTGCACCCTTATCTCTTTTCCCACAGATGTTCACCAGACCCCCTTTACCCCTTGGGCAGGGTCCCCTCACCTGCCTTCCTCCAAGGACCTTCTTTACAAGGCACAAGTCTCACAACTCCTACAAGCTGGAACAATAGGTCTGAACAGCATATTCCCCCCTCAGGATCTTTGTATCTCCTGTTTCTTCTGTGTGAAAAGCTCTTCCCAAAGATATCTGACTCCCTCCCTCATTTTACTCTGGTCCCTTAGTGTCAGTTTATTAGGGAGGCCTTTCCCACCTCCTTTCTACAACAGTAGCCTCCTTACCTCCTCTCATCACTTTCTATCCCGTTGCCCTGTTGTATTTTCCTCTGTAACCCTTATTAACACCTGACTGACATGTTATAGATCTATTTTTTATATACTGATTCTTTATGTGATCACTGCATGTCTTCCTGTCTGGAGCTCCCAGCCCCTAGAACAGTGCCTGCTGACTCAGGTAGTGCTCCTGTGTTTGCTGAACACAAGTGGTTGAATAGGAGACTTTCCATTTGTCTTTAATCTGGAGTGACAAGGAGCCTCCAACCATTCTGGGGCTTTTTAGGACAGTTCCTTGTAATTTCATACTGTACACGGGCCCTCGAGATGTCCAGGGTCTAAATCAGTCAAGAACTTAGACGCAGCTTCAGTCTAGGTAGAGATTTCCTGTCTAATGAATAAAGAACTCTTTAGAATGCCTGTGACTGTACCAACTTCAAGAAGTCTTCAGTCACACAGAAGGTGGCATACTTGTATCCTGTGAATACAGTTGCAGCAATCCTTATGATACTGTTTTTGGCTATTTAGGAAGAGGGAAATAAACATAAACCTGCCCTTTATCTCCATTAGTTTGACTCCATTTCCCCAATAACTAAAATAAGTAAAAATAACAATATGAATAAATAAAAATACTTCGTTCTGTTTGCTTCTTAGAAGTATGTCAGTAGTTGCATGTATGTTTTTCACCTGCCCGACCCTGTCTCCTGATCCCCCAAGAGAATTTTTCGAAGTGTTTCCCACCCAGCTCATCCACCCTAGAAATGTCCTTGGCAGCACCCTGAGGCCCTTGCTCCTGTGCCCCCTCCCACCACTTCAAGGCTGAATGGGGAAGGAGTCCACTGTACACGCAGGTGTAACCATTGTGTATCCTTGACTGGGTCACTGACACATCAGCTCTTAGAGGCCTGAAAGTAGCACCTGTTTCAGAATATTTCTCTTCTCTCCCCTATGATTAGATAACGTGGGCTCTTTTTCTCTCTCTTTCCCTAAAAACCTGTGAGAAAGAGCATATTGCACTGAGAGGTAGAAGACTACCTCTCATTCTGGACATTCAACTTGGCTAGTTATATACTATTTTATTTATGTAGAAAATAGACTATCTTCTACCTCCTGGTTTAGTTAACCAGGAAAAAAGAAAAAAATTCCTGCAAAGTTCTCATCAGCTAGGTATTTTCTAAGTTTGAATTTGTGAACATGTTCTCCTTTTCCTTTTCTATAAAGATGAAGAAGAAAGTGAGGGAGTATGGGTAGGAAAGGTGGACCTTCTTTCTCTGGACCTGACTGAACTTTAAAACTTCTCTACTAATTAACCAGCACTGGGCTCTACACTTTGCTTAACCCTGGGAGCATGTCATCAGCCTTTGACCTCATGCCTCCCCTCCTCACCAGCTCCATCCCCCATCCTAGCCTCTGGAACCTCATCCAGATTTAGAGGAAAGAACCAGTTCAGAGGGATTGCCTCAAACCACACTATCTCCACTCGCCCAGACCTGTGGAAGATTAGCAACCATGCTTTCCAATGGGATAGGAACTGTAGCTGCTGGAAAAAGGTAAGAGGGGTGAGCTTTCCCTTTGCATGCCCTCACTGGGTTTTCTGACCTCTGAAGGGACTCACCAGGATGACCTCGACACCTTCGAGAAGACCAGGCCCTCTCCCTGGTAGTTTTAATCAGACTTGTTTGGAAGACGTCATTCCAAGTGCCCTCCCTCCCACTCCCTTCTAGGGGTAAGGCCTTACCCTAAGCCACACCTTGGATTCTTAACCCAAGAAACAGGGGATGTCTTCCCTTGTACAGAGATGATGCATCAATGTCAGCCCTCACAGCAGTCCAGGAGATGCTCCAAGGGGAATTGCTGGGCCTTCCATACATCTGAAAAGAGGACAAATTTAATCTATGAGGACCTCCTAACTCCCTTTTTGCTCCTCCTTCCACTCAATTCCCCCCTGCCCCACCCC
>NW_020174648.1:6594242-6604305 GCF_003031525.2 Neophocaena asiaeorientalis asiaeorientalis
TTTGACAAAGGACTGCAGCCCTCAACATCACACACATTCCCTTCTTGATCTGGTTTTTTACAGAAAGCTAGAAATGAGGCTGTGGCTTGACCACCTTGGTTTTTCTTTGTGCTTAACAGAACTCCTAGGGCCCCCTCAGCCTCCACTTGTATTTCCAAATGTAGCTGAGGGACAAAATGGGAAACAGAGGCAAGCAAGCTGAGGAGAAGAATGGCAAGATTCTCTCTGCTTCCTCACCCTGCCTTCCATGGCTCCCTCAGTGCCTCTGCTCTCCCATTCTGTGCCTCTGTTCTTAAAAGGACTGCAGGGTTCACTTCAGATCATGCAAGAAGCCAAGTACCCCTCAGCTGCCCCCAGCTTCCAGCCAGCCCCACGCTTGCCCAGCAGACCACTTTGGTGAGTCCTTTCTTCACTGCGTGCATAACCTGCTTTTCTGCTGGGGGAAGATTGAGAAGACTCAGTACCCTCATGCAGACTCCCCTCTCTAGACCTAAGGGCCCCAAGTCAGCCACAGGAAGTTCCTGGCCCCTCATGTCTTATCTACAAAAACATTACAAGAGAGTTTATCTCTTGGTTTACTTAATTGGGTGTCCCAATTCTCCTAATTTGCCAATTTCATGATCTCATTTTTTAAAAAGTGAAATTAGTTTTATTTACTTTAGCGAATACACGTTGGAAGTTACTAAAACTTCTAGGAATCAGAAAATGCTGAGGGCCTGAACTAAGGCAGTGAGAGAACAAGGAAACAGAATGCATAGAATCTAGGGTGTGACTAATGAGAAGGGTAAGAGGGAGAAATCCAGAGTGGCTCTCAGGTAACTGTGGGTCCCATTTGCTGAGTTGAAGGACACAGAAGGAGAAACGTGTGTGGGTGAGAGTTATGAGTTCAGTTTGTTCGTATTTCACTAAGGAATCTGCAGGACATCCAGGTGGAATTGTCCAGCAAACAACTGGTCTGGAACTCAGTGGAAGGATTAGGCTGGAGCTAGAGACTTCCGGTGTTTTCAGCACATTGATTGTGGCTAAAGTAAATAAAACTAATTTCCCTTTTTAAAAAATGAGATCATGAAATTGACAAATTAGGAGAATTCATTTCTTCTTAACCCTCTCATGTTGCTGAAATCCATCTGCTGAATCAATCAAAATCCTCCCAATCCTTTAACATCCAGGTTAAAAATCCATCTATTTCTGAGTCCTTCCCTAATCAGCTTCTGTTAATGTCTCCTCCAACTGACCTAAGTTTTCATTGGGCACTAAAGTTCTCTGCCATTTTTCTTGTGTGCATGTCCCATCTCACCAATTGGAAACTTTGCATTCTTTATATCTTCCAGCATGAGGCCTTGGGCACACAATACTTTTAATAACCTCAGTTGCTTCAATAGTTGATTCTAATTTCAGCATGACTATGGCCAGGCAAGTGAAACTATCCACTTGTAAGGAGTCCAGGACTGGACTTGTCCCGGGCCCTTGTACTTTTCAAAGATTTTGGCCCTCCTCCTGGCCACAGCAGGTGGGATGGTAATCTATGCTTTACTGGGGCAAATCTGTGGTGGGCAGTGGGACGGGTGATTTCTCAGCCTAGCTTAACTCGGCTTTCTGTCCCCCTATAGGAGTGTATGTCTTCTCTCCTTGCTGCTTATTGGCCTCTGGAGCTGCGTGACCTGTCATTGGAGCCCTGGGGAAGACATCTGCACAGCCAAGCCTCGGGACATTCCCATGAATCCCATGTGCATTTACCGTGCCCCAGAGAAGAAAGCAACCGAGGGCGAGGGTTCAGAGCAGAAGATCCCCGGGGCCACCAACCGGCGGGTTTGGGAACTGTCCAAGGCCAATTCCCACTTTGCCGCCACCTTCTATCAGCATCTGGCAGACAACAAGAATGACAAGGACAACATTTTCCTGTCACCCCTGAGTATCTCCACAGCTTTTGCTATGACCAAGCTGGGTGCCTGTGACAACACCCTCAAGCAGCTGATGGAGGTACAACCCAAAGCCCTTCTGCCTAACCTCCTTGCTGGTACACCCAGGAGAACATCTATGTGTTGGCCTAGAGCCCTTTAGAGACTTTGGGTGGTATCCCAGTCTCTTTATGTTTCTTTTTCTCTTTCTCCTTCCTACCCTTTATTCTTCTTTTATCCATTTATTCATCTAGAAAGCATGAACTGAGCATTTATGCTGTGCCAGGCACTGTGTTTGAAGGGACTCACAACTATTGGTCAGGGGCTGAGTGGCACTGTGCTCACCACCCATGTTAGCCAGACTTCTTTACCAGACCCACCGCTGTTTTCTTTTGGCTTCTACAGGTTTTTAAGTTTGATACCATCTCTGAGAAGACATCTGATCAGATCCACTTTTTCTTTGCCAAACTGAACTGCCGACTCTATCGAAAAGCCAATAAATCCTCTGAGTTGGTATCAGCCAACCGTCTTTTTGGAGACAAATCCCTTACCTTCAATGAGACCTACCAGGACATCAGTGAGATGGTATATGGAGCCAAGCTCCAGCCCCTGGACTTCAAGGTGAGTTGCAGATGTCATCCCTGACCTCAGAGTTCTTCTCCTCCACTCAGAAATTAAAGAGATAGAGAAGCAGGATCCAAATTAACACTGCTATGGTAGTTGAAGGCAGGTGGAGGTGTTATAATACTATAAGTCAGAGCCCCTGGGATATGTATTCTTGCTTGAAACCTGAGAAATCAGTGTAATCTCTGGATTGTAGAGGCTGCTCTGAAAAAGTTATATAAAAGTCCTGCAACAAAGAAATCTACTTACTTTATTCAATCAGTATTTCTCAAACTTTTTGGACCACATGGGCATCTCTCCTGCCCACCCCCCAACTCCTATGTCACTCATTAGCTTCCCATAGAACATATCTCATGAATACTTATAAGAGTTCGAATTTCCAGAGTCAGAGAAGATAATATTTTGTTTTCTTTTCTCAGACTATATTTCTCCTCTTCTGTTTCTTTATTTCTTCCTCTTTTCTTTCCTTTCTTTCTCTTTCTTCTGTTACCATTTATTAACGATGTGGAAGATTCACGACACTACACTAGATATGTGAGGTTTCCCCAATCTGGGTTAGAGAGATGGCTTAACCAAATGGTGGGAAAGAGCAGAGGGATGATGGACAAAATAAAGTGCTTCACAGGGAAATGGAGAAGCCAATTGAATAGCACAGTTGCGTAGGTTTGTTTCCTGTTCTCCTCAGGGAAATGCAGAGCAGTCCAGAGTGACCATCAACCAATGGATATCCAATAAGACTGATGGGCGTATCACTGATGTCATTCCCCCAGAAGCCATCAATGAGTTCACTGTGCTGGTGCTGGTCAACACCATTTACTTCAAGGTACTCAAAATGTCCCTGGAGAGACCTCAGGGATGACTTGTTTTCCCTCCAGCTTACCTTCTTTCATACCATTGGGCATGTGTCAGTAGATCTTTTTGAGAAATGGTACATGCATGGTCTGGGTAAAATACAAATTTGCTGAGTCTATAGTCATGTCTAGGGCTGTGGCTACTGGCCTGAGGTCCAAAGGGGGCCTGGTAGTGTCTCTGGGCCCAAGCAAGGTGTGCGTGGTAATAAATTCTCATATATATGTGACGATTTCTCCTGTCCCTAATTAACTCCATTTTGAAATCTGGAACAAAATGACAGAGTCTATAGACAATCCTCAGTGGTGAGATTTTCTCCATCATCTAGAGCAGCTTCTGCAGTGACTCAAAATTCCTCTTGCCTGAAGCTTCTGAACCTCCTGATGCCAGACTAACGTCAAACTTAGCAGAAGCCTTGTTACATGATCATGCAGACGGCTTTGTCTTTCTCAGAGAGTCAAGAGTTCTAAAGACTGTTCCAACTTTATTACATTTAGGAAGGATGAGGGAGAAGGTCCTGGGAATAAACAGACCATTGATACTCAGGAGGGCCTCCAGCTTAATGCAGGTTGAATTGTGCCCTTCCCAGGTCATGCTCCAGATACACTCTTCTCCCCGACTGGGCCCAGGGGGTTAGCCAGTCACTGCTGTTGGCAATTACTCTGTTGCTTAGGGGGTCCCTCACCCTAAGAATGGAGTAGGTTGCATTTCTACAATGTGTACTGCCCTTTACAATTTATGGAACACTTTGCCTTTTATTAGTCCTCCTGACCTTCATAACATCACAAATGTGAACTTGGGCTGCTCAGACAGATTACTTAATTTAAATTCTGACTCTTCCATTTCTGACTGCAAACTTGAGTAAGTTACTTGAGACTCTTCTATGCCCCAACTTCTGCATCTATAAAATGGTAATAATGATACATCTACCTTACACGGTTACTGAAGGGATTAAGTTAATGCACATAAAATGCTTGGAGCAGTGCCGGGCACACAGCAAGCATCCTACAAATATTAGTGATAACCAGCTCCTAATCTTACAGATGAAGAGCCACCACTCAAAGAGTTAAATGACTTGTCCCAAAATCAAAGAGCCAGAAGATGACAGGGAATGATAATTACAACTCAGAAATGTCAAAGGAGTGTCTTGTATCCCCTCCTTCTTTGAACAGAAAGTTGGCCAGGCCTCACTCTCTGCCCAGCAGGACTCCCAGATGACCCCCTGGGGTTATTACCTCTGTCTGGCTTTATTCATCAGGAACAGAGCCCAGCATTTTGGAGGATGTCCTTTGAGAAAGAGGCTGGTGGGAGGCAGAAAGCAAAAGGCAATTAGATTTAAACTCTAGAAGAGACTTGCAAAGAGGCCAGTAGGTTGTTCTTGTTTTTATTTTTCTTGTTATAAAAGCATATAGTCACTGCTGAAAATCTAGGAAATACAGAAAAGTTCACAGAAAAAAAACGACTCATGATTCTATCACTCTGACAGTCAGTGTTAAGACGTTTGCATGCATATCCCTCTAGCCTTTGTTCTTAACAATTACACTTACATATTAATGTAATAAAATATTGTGACTACTTCCCATGTCAATATTCTCCTACGGATGTTTTTGGTCTTCTTGCTTTGTGATTCTCCCACCTGGCGTCTTCTTCCAGGGCCTGTGGAAGTCAAAGTTCAGCCCTGAGAACACAAGGAAGGAACTTTTCTACAAGGCCGATGGAGAGTCGTGTTCGGTATTCATGATGTACCAGGAAGGCAAGTTCCGCTATCGGCGCGTGGCAGAGGGCACCCAGGTGCTTGAGTTGCCCTTCAAGGGTGATGACATCACCATGGTGCTCATCCTGCCCAAGCTTGAGAAGAGCCTGACCAAGGTGGAACAGGAACTCACCCCAGAGGTGCTGCAGGAGTGGCTAGATGAGCTGGCAGAGACACTGCTGGTGGTCCACATGCCCCGCTTCCGCATCGAGGACAGCTTCAGCGTGAAAGAGCGGCTGCAAGACATGGGCCTTGAGGACCTCTTCAGCCCTGAGAAGTCCAAGCTCCCAGGTGAGTGCAGGAAGGACTTTCCTCCTCTCTCTGTCCCCAAAGAAGTCTGACCAAAGGTGGAAGAGATGGGGAAAGAGTAGAAAAGGGCGAA
Organism: Neophocaena asiaeorientalis asiaeorientalis; assembly: GCF_003031525.2. Classification (NCBI taxonomy): domain Eukaryota; kingdom Metazoa; phylum Chordata; class Mammalia; order Artiodactyla; family Phocoenidae; genus Neophocaena; species Neophocaena asiaeorientalis. The sequence continues at coordinate 6,599,749 of NW_020174648.1, forward strand.
TCAGGACACCTGGATTCTAATCCCAGTTCTACTGCTAACTCAGGGAAATCCCTTCCCTCTCAAGATGTCAGTTTTCTCTTCTGTAAAATGGGACGTTGGCTCTGGGATCTCCACAGGCCCATATGGCACTGGAACCTTTTGAGTCTGTAACTGATAGAAGAGATGGGACCAGGTAGAAAAGAACTTGAAAAGCATCAGAAAATTCAGAGCAAGGAGACAGATATGATTAAGAGCCAGGGACATCCGGGTCCCACAGAATAGGCGTAGCTGACATGTAATAGCCCTTCTTCACCTGATATTCCAAAGGGCTCATGTGAATTCTAAGGTCACATGGACAGATACAGTCACCCCCTTCCCAGTTTTGATACTTTGATAACGGTGTTAAGTTGGTTTGGTTCTTCCAACCCACCATCCTTTAAAAAATATGCATTAAAATCTCTCTCTTTTTTTTTTTGGCTGCACTATGTGTCTTGTGGGACCTTAGTTCCCGACCAGGGATTGAACCCTTGGCAGTGAGAGCACGGAGTCCTAACCACTGGACTGCCAGGGAATTCCCTAAAATATCTCTTTTTTAAAAAGGAGCTTACAACGTTAGTTAATTGGATTTACCTTTAATGGTCTGTCTTTAAACTAAGTCTGAAAACCACTCCCAAAGTGTTGCTACACTGGAAGGGAAGACATTCCTACCAGATGGAGTGAGTTTTTCTTTAAGAACAGAGTCCTCACCCCCCCACCCCAACCCCCCCATGAGCTGAAGCAGGAGATTAAATTCACGGGAGCCAGGCTGAATAAACCCAAAGTACTTTATTATTTTTAACATGTATTTATTGTTCAGGGTATCATTAAGTGAGGGTCCAGGATTTCTTTCTATTTTTCAAAAAAGCCCCAAAGGACATCTTAATTTAAACTGAATTCCTTTCTGTGGGTTGAAGCCAACCTTCTTCCATTTCACAGAGCTTTCTCTGGTCTTCCTTCTAGGTATTGTTGCAGAAGGCCCGAGGGACCTCTATGTCTCAGATGCATTCCACAAGGCATTTCTTGAGGTGAGTACACCTCTCTTCGCTCTCTATTCTTCTGCTGCTTTTTTTATTCAATACATCAATATCTCATGTGATTAGTAACTTTGGAGTTGTTCCTCCACTGGCTCTTACAGTGTAGACAGCAGATGTGTGAACACTAGGAGACGGCTGTGGAAAAAGGCATGATTGCAGTGTCCCTCAAACCCCAAATCTGTAGTGCCCTCCTCCACGAGGACTGCTACAATATAGCCCTGACTTGAAGCCCTCATGGTCTAATTGTTCCACCCTCCATCCTCTACCTCTCCTGGGAACATAGACATTAAGGGGAAGGTGACACAGGAAAAGCAGCCAGCAAAGGCATTCAGAGGAGGAGAACCAGGAGAGGATGAGCTAATGGAAACCCAGGAAGGAGTGTTAAGACAATGGAAAGCATTTAGTAAGAAGATTTTTTGAAAAGTGACCGAGGTGACTTTTCCCTGAGGAATTTGGACAGAGCAGTAGGGGCACATGCCTAGTTGTAATGGCTGAAGAGCAAATGGAAAGTAAGAAAGGGGAGCTGGTGAGTGTAGATTGTGTCCTAGAGTGTGTTCCAGAAAACCAGAGCTCTAGACTATACTGCAGGTAACAGAAAGTTAGATGGTCAAATAAATGTACATCCTCTTCTTGGGAAATTAACAAGAATTAATGCACATTGGAGTGCCGACATCTGAGCAGTTCCATAGTGAAGAAGATGGTTCAGTATTGCTTCACCTAGTGTTGCCCCAACTAAGATGCCCATGGAAACCTTTACTAGAGTAAGAGTTGTATAAAGCCTTTAGAACTTCTGGTTCTCAAACACTGAGCTATATAGATCAATGGCATTAGCTTTCTGGGGAGCTTGACTCAGGATGGGGTCTGAGAATCTGTATATTTACAAAGTTCCTCAAGGAATTTTGATGCACAACCAGGTTTGGGAACCATTTATACAGATTATTCTTTGGGAGAACCAGGCTACGAGGGAAATGTGATGGGGCAATGTTAGAGAAGGTCACAGGATTGAGGAAATTGCAAAGAAAGAAGATTGTGGTCAGAGAGGAAGGTTTCAGGGCATCGTGCTAGTAAATATAGTTGCAGAGTCCAAGCTCAGTGGGAAATATGTAGTTAGGAGGAAAGTGGAGGGATCAAGGGGCAGGAGGAGGTCAGAGTAATTGTAATGGGAGTGAGGAAGTGTGATAGCTTAAAAATACCGAAGGTTATACAGTCTGAGAGAAGGATAATGTAATTATAATCTCAAAAGTCCAGATGTTCTGAGAGATGGCAAGTTCAAGGTGTAGCCATGGACTGGTTTCCTTAAGTGAAGGTAATGCTCATTGGGTTTGATGAGATGAAAGACGTGGGAGGTTAGAGTATTGAATGGGTCTCCTACCACGATATTTTAATTGTCTAGGTCACATGATATCAGGAGTTAGGATAGACAGAAAGGCTATGGGCTAGGCAACAAAATCCTCAATGTGGGAATATAATCCATAGGACAATAGATGTTAGTGACCTGTAGGACAACAGCAAGAGTAGAGGGATATATCTTAAAGATACTGAGGTCAGAACAGGGGATTTTACATGAGTACTGGATTCATGGTTTTGGAAGTAAAAACAACACCGATACCATATGGATTATGGAAGAAAGAGCACTTAGAAAGGCTGCAAGGGAAGATGAGTCCTCAGGGTTTTAACTATGATTGAGAATCTTCTTCCAAGGACCCCAAATAGAAGTGGTCAGCTCAGACCTCCTTGAGGGCCTTGAGTAACTGTTAAGAAGAAGCAGAAGTTTACATTCATTTTGTCTACTTGAGCCAACTAAACAATGATGCAAGGCTCCTCCATGGCTCTTGGGAACCCAATACACACACCCCAACTGATTGTAGATCTCCTGAGAAGCCATTAAATAAACCAGAATCTGATTCGAATAAAAGGATCCTGGTCTTACAAAAGCTCCAGTCTGCTCATAAATTTAGTACTAGAATGATCATGAAATAGATAGTATGGCCAGAAGGGAGGTGGTAAGGAAGGAGGGAGGGAGAGAACAGCATCAACCAGCTCCTCAAGACTCAGGAATCTGAAGTGCTTTCATTAGAGGCAGGGACAGAGTTTTAGTGACATTCTGGGTCCCCAAACAAAGTTTTCTAAAGATATCTCCCTCCAGACCTGTGCAGTTCTACTTATCAGCAAGTTCAGATACCATCACTTCAGTCTGTTACTCCAAGAAGTACTCATCTCATCCAGCCAGAGGACCCTCCTCTCTTCATAGGCCCTAGTTCCTGAGTGGCTGCTTACAGTAGTTGTATCTGGGATCTTGATGCTCCAGGAGTGAAACTATCTCAACTATAGTGCTCGAATCTGGAGTCAAAATGTCTTTTAGTATCTAGTACAATACCATATACAATGGTGCCAGCCAGAAATGTGACAACCTCGTATACATCCAGATTTCTGGTTCAGAGATGATCTGAATGGACCCTGGCACTTATTATTCAGCACAAGGCTTGGATGAATACAAGTGCTTACGTCAATATTCAGTGGATGAAAGAAAGACTAAAAGTAGGGTTCCAGAGGGAACCCAACCCGACCCAAGTGTACTTTCACATGGAAAACAAATGGCATTTTGAGGAATTGCTGTGTCGATGGATGATTCACCTGCCTGTAATGAGCTGCAGAGTAGCTAATGTAGCAGTTTGTTTCCTATTTGACCTGCAGGTAAACGAGGAAGGCAGTGAAGCAGCAGCAAGTACCGTCATTGGCATTGCTGGCCGTTCGCTGAACCCCAGCAGAGTGACCTTCAAGGCCAACAGGCCCTTCCTGGTTCTTATCAGGGAAGTTGCTCTGAACACTATTATCTTCATGGGCAGAGTAGCCAACCCTTGTGTTAACTAAAATGTTATCCTTTATAGTTCTTCCTATTTTGGTTTGTGAATAGAAGTAAAAATAAATACAACTACTCCCATATCTCACAATTACGAATGGACTTTGCCACCTGAAACGAAGACAAGGAAAGGAGAAATGGATAGAGATGCTGTTGGGCATTTGGTAAAATGAGGCTTTCAATTGTTCTCTACCAGCGAACACATCTGGGTCAAGAAAGTGAAGAAGGGAGATATGTCACTGCTTCATCTTGAAAGATGGTAGGCATCCTGAGAGGGCAGGGGGAGCTTGAAATCTAGGTAATCCCCTCATACTAAAAAAATCCAAAAATTTAAAACAAATTAATCTCTATACAGAAAAGACAGAGATTCTAATCTGAATATTAAATCATTTAATTCTCAAACCACTCACATGCATAATGTTCTTTTACACAGTGTTAAAATAAAGAGGAAAATGTATTTTTATACAAACAGAATTTCAAGTATACATTAATAGACTTTTCAAATTACTAACCAAGTTGCTAAGATTTCATTCACATTGTTCTTAAAGCTGTTCAACGAGAAAGCTTTTGCTAAACTGCTTTAAATATGTTTATATAAACCCATATATTTTCACTTTCTCTGAATCTCCCTCCCCCAACCCAAGT
>NW_020174648.1:6604335-6632979 GCF_003031525.2 Neophocaena asiaeorientalis asiaeorientalis
GAGGCATGCAACCCCACCAAGAACTATTGGCTTGTCATCAGGGGAAGGACAGAATCTACAGGAGGAGAGACTGAGAACGCCTGTCAAATTAAGGGAGAGAACAGATCTGATACTTAGAAAGGACACAAATCAGGATCATATTTTGTAGCCTGTGATCCACTTGCCTTTTATTAAAAAAAAAAAAAGTCTCAGCCTCCCACAAAACCACCCACAAGTTTCTGATAATTTGGTAGCTGAGAAAATAATTTAACATTGGGTATTTTCCCCAGTGAAACTTCCAAAATCAAGGTAGGCATTTTGAACTTTTTCATTTGGTTGTTTCTTTTTCCCTTTGGCTGGGGGTGGGGGGCAGCTTAAAAATGGTTGATTTCTGTGTTTACGTTATGGAATTTAGTTAATTTCACGAGGTCCACCAAGAGTTCTCCCTCCTCAACTCTCCTCCTGAAGTAATCTGGCTTCAGGGCGAGGAACAGCCACTCTCCTTAGGAATTAAAGTGCATTTTTTCAGTAAAAGTGGGGTGGGGGAGGTGTGGTTTACACTTAAGTGATAACGATTAAAAGAGGGTGGGATGAGAGAAAATCCTATTCCTATATATAGGTATTTATAGTTAAGGTCATAATAAAAACAGATATTCTCTAAGGAAATAAGATGTACAAACCCAGTCCAGCACCCTCAGAGGTGCAAGAGTGCTAGCCTGGCTCACCGACTTTTCTGAGGCATCTTTATTAATAGAATAATCGCTTCAGATGAAAGACACAAACCTCAAATGTTAGTTTTTTCAAAGGGAAAAAACAGACCGGTAGGTTCTTCTAGTTAAAAACTCTATCTCATTCCCTTTCAGGGATAACAACATTTTAGAAATTGATTGTCTGTTTTAATATGAATCCTAGATTAACAAGTTGTGAAAAAATGTTAGATAAGTTTGTTGCTTAGAAATATTATGGTAGCCTTTAGAAACTCAGGAGGAGGCATAGTTGGTCCTTGCTATCAATAAATATCAGCTGAGGGGAAGTTAAAATTTTCCTGTAATCTCTTTATTTGATAGCTACCACCAGAATCTTACTTTCTGTTTTCCTATAAATGCTTTACTATTTCTTGGGGGACAAACCCAAGAATTTTCCAAAGAGAAGTAAATGCTACATTATTAGCTGTATGAAGAAGTGATGAGAAGGGGGAAATTGTCCTGGATTCTGGCCTCTGAGTCCAGTGTGATCTGCTTTTCACAGTGACCAGTGGGAAGGCACAGTGCCAGGGACAGGTGGATGGGAGACAGCTGTCACCCACCATATAAGCACCATTGAGAACAGGTGGACAGATTTCTTTCCGACTATATCCATCTGAAGGAAACCATATTTCAGCTACATCGACTTTTCTACCTTAGAACCCTCTGTCTTGTCTTCTCAGAGACAGAGCATAAGTGGGTCCCACCTGAAATTATGAGAAGCCAGGATATCTAAGGGAAATCTAAGTGGCTTTGTGGGATCTTATTAGTTCTCTGACCAGGGATTGCACCCAGGCCTTTGGCAGTGAAAGCGCCAAGGACCCACTAACCACTGGACCGCCAGGGAATTCCCTAAGTGCTCTTTCAACCTACTTCTCCCTTTACTCACTTATGCTGATGTGCCAAAAATTGAGAGTTCTGATTTTAAGATTTCTTAAAGGAGGAGTTCCTGACTCATCTGGCAGATCTATTTAAGTTCTGCCATTAGATCACAAAATAATTCAACAGGCTAAAACAGTGAACATAGACCATAGAGGATGAAAAGTTAACGGACTGAGACATTTCTTTTGCCTATAGTTTGGGAATGTTTTTCTTTTGTTGTGAATAGGGGGGATGGGACAGGGTGGTGAAACTGCAGTCAGACCAGCTTTTGTTTAGCTCTTTCAGAAAGGATTTCTTAAAGGTTTAAGAGGAATCAGCAAGCCAATCAGTAGGACAGAAGAACTTGGCAGAGCTTCACAGTCCTGATAGAGAATTCCTGATAGGGAATTTCTTTCATTACTGGTGTAAAATATAGTACAAGTTTCTCTCTCTCTATTTTTACCATTACTTCCCCCTCCTCCTCCTCTACTCTCCTTCCCCAAATCTTAAAATCCAGTGCGGTGTGATTTGCATAAAGTTCAACAGTGTTTCACAGTACTCCACCATGTTCCTCAGTATGAAAACCCTAATGGGCTACTCTCCGGATGCAAACAAGTCTCAAAGGCTATTGCTTTTCTATTCCACACAATATAAGGAAGCCTTCACAAATCTTCTAAGGCATAGAAGGCGTTTTTCTCTGACATTGCAGCATATACATGCTAAGCAAACAGCCAGGCCTTAATGTTATTTTAATGAAATTTCATAGCCTGATTCAGTCCTCTGCACTAGCAATTTTTCCTTCCACCCACTTTTTCTTCTCAAACACACCACCTATTTGAAATTGAAATTATCAATTATTTGTAGGCAATATATGAATGAAAATTTCTACAGTGCCGGCAGTCTCTCAGATGAGAGACTGCTATATTTGAACTTGCTCTTAAACACAAATTTCTTTCATGAATTAGAAATCACTTGGTAGCTAATTAGTTTGAATGGTGGTTCTCACTTTTTTAAGGATAATCAAACAGTTCTCCCCTCCCCTTATCACGTGTGAGGTTGCCATGGGCAGGTATCTTTATACCTGGGTGGGAGAATGAAAGATATGAAGACTCGTTTGGGAATTACTGGGTTAAGTCTTTGATATCCTGGAACAAAGATGCTGAAATGACTCACTTCACATTTCATGTAAAACTCAGAAATATTTACGCCTTAGCTAGTGCACTTAATTCACAAAGAAACACGGAAAAGTGAAAGTCGCTTTACATCAAAATCCCACTTAGAAGACAGGCTAAGAAACAATCAAATACATCACCATCACCCCAGAAAGGGCCCTCCTTTTTCTTCATTAACTTTAACAATGCCACCTGCTTACTTTACAAATAAAAATCACCCTAGGTGGCTTGGGCTTGGCTCTCTTAATAAGTTCAAGCGCTCCATTTCAGCTAGCAGAGTTAAAAAAAATCTCCACTTAAATCACATATGCAAGGGAAAGAGGATTCTAGGGAGCAGACTTTGAAAATCTGTTTTGCTGACTTATGCATACTTTGGTATAGAGAGGAAACTGGGTGGATGGCAACATCTCTCTACTGAATTACTCCGAGGACAAATAAATGATCCATTTTACCACTTGAGCCTTGGCCCACTCTAAGTTTTAAACTCAGAGCCATGCCTGGGATACCAATAAAGGTATCTTATGACAAAAGAGAACCAGGTAGAGGTTATCCTGCCAAAGACCATTCAGGACTACCTAGAAAATGATTCTCAACCTTGGCTGCCCATTAAAATCATCTGAGGAGCTTTTAAAGCCCAGGTTGCACAGCAGGCCACTTAAATGTGAAGGTCTAGAGGAGGCCCCAGGCATCAGTACTTTTTTAAATGCCCCAGGTGATTCTAATGTGCAGCCAAGATGGAGAACTACTTGCCTAGGTCAACTGGTTCTGTAACAGAAAGCACTAAGGTCACTGTTCACCTAAGCCAGATAGAAGAAAGATAAGACTCTATGCTTCCTCCCAGATTAACAGATTTAACATGCCTCAAACAAATTACCTAGGCGTTTCTCACTTTTTTGTTTGTTTTGTATTTCAATAAATCACTGTGGCTGTAAAACAGGCTGCACTGCTGACAGTATATTATTGACTTAGTAAGACTGCACCTTAAGTATGTGTTTGTAGCAAAACAGCTCGGGACAGGCCTAGGCCAAAACTCTGCGCACAAACAAAAGATAAGCCAGCAGGAGTTAATTCCTGAGTCTAGGATATTAGGAGCATGGCTTATAGGTTGACAATGATTCTATAGTTAGGAAAAAAAATAGCTGTGGTGAATAGATTCACATGATTTTACTGCCTATCTCCCTATAGCATTCATACTGTATTCGGGCGAACGTTACTGTATCAGTTGTCACCAATGAGTACTGCTTGTCTCATTTGGAATTTCACACTGTATTGTCACTTGCCCTACCCAGTCACCAGGAAAGTAAATACTTATCAGCTAGTACCTAAAACACAGATGCCAACCTCTAAAAATCTGAAAATGGATCACTCTCTCATTTTCACTCCTAATCAGAGAATCCCTGTTTGGAATTACAACCAGCCAGTGCATTAGAAATGAAAAGGTGGAAAGCATTCTGGGATATTTCTGAAAAGACCAGTAGTCCTTCCTCAGCTGTAACAAATGTTCACACGGTAGGTATCCTGACTTGGCTCAGTGTACTTGTGCCCCAAACGGCAAATCAGTTGAGTGCTACAACTGCATTTAATGATTAGGTGGCCTGCCTAGTGGCATTTTACTTCCAAAACTGAATTTCCTGGCACCCACAACAGGCCATCCTGACTATTTTAACAGTATTGGCATTAAAACCAGAAAAATCTCTCTTCGGAGTGTCTAAAAGCAAAACAGGTCATCCAAAAAACTGCATGCAAAACTGCAAGTTAAGATATTGGCAGAAGGCTCATTATCAGGAAAATATGGTTGATATTCCAGTCCCCCAAAATGGACTACAAATGGCAATTTAAAAAAAAAAAAAAAACCCCTCAGGATTCAAACAAAATTTTCACATCATTCAAAGGAGTTGAGTGCACCTTTAAAAACAACAGAAAGACTCCACTTCCACGGGCTACTCTTGCCAAATAGACGCCAGTGGATAAAAGCACTAAACCCAAGTGTTCTGTTTGATTTGGGTAATGAAACCAAACATTGACATCTGAACATGACAAGAAGTGAGATACTGCAGTCTCTATATTTTGGGTCTGGCTTTCCTTTGCTTGCTACAGAAAGCTACACTCTTATCTTCAGCCAAGTGCTCAGAGGTAGAGGAGCTGAAGTGAGTACAAGAGAATGGGGTGGATGGTGGCTGAGGAATCCAGCCTCCTGCCTAAGGGGCTACAGGGCAATCTTGGAGTATTCTCAGTCTTCAATGGGAGGTAGAATTTTCTACACTGACTTATCTGCCTTCATCAGACACCTTTTTCTCACATACATACATAAAATCACATACACATAGCTGGCAACTCACAATGATATTGCAACTTGCAGCAACTGTACACCTAGCCCAACAGATACTTTCAATCTAAATTTTATATTATCCTCAGCTTTTCTCAGGTAGATGCAAGCCAAATTTGTTCTTTTGAGATCCCTCCTTCTGCCAGGCTTCTAAACATACATTTCACTTTAACGCCTACATCTTTTGTCGCTGAAGAACAGCTGCACTAAGTGGGTGCAATGTGTTATAACATCTTTATAAATAGAAAGTGCAAGAAACAATTTTCTTAGCCAAAATACAAACAAAGCAACTAAAAGCTCTCATAGCCTACTATGCCAAGAATTTGATTTTTATAATCAATGATACAGCTAACAAAATGCTTCTAAAGCTACCAAAGTCATAGTGAATGAGTAAATATATTTATAAACATACATTTATGAAAAAAAGATATTAAGAAAATAGCCAAACTTCCCACAAAAGTTATTTGCATGAACTATCTTTAGTATACCACTCTGTGTTCAATGCACATGCATATACAATTGAATTATATTAGTGTTATTTTTATTGGCCCACTTTTCCAAAAAGAAAACAGGCTCATTTTTTAAAACTTCAAGTTATATGATTTAAAATCATTTTTGTAAAAATATCAAATACCATATAAATTCTAAATATCTTTGCTATCTGGCTGATAGCCATTCTAGAGGTGGATTCCAGCCACACGTAGTGACTCCTGATTTAGCATCTTGGCTTCCAGAGGAAACACATTTTAAGCTTTGTTCCCTGTGTTGTAATTCTGTTTTTGCAGTGGTTCTTTAAGAACCACTGTAGTTAGGATTCTATTTATAGGAAACTCAGTAGATCACCTTCAAAAATGTCAAAACATCTGCCACAAGATATGCTAAAAGCAGAAATCTAAACCTTAAGGAATTTCTCAGGATGTGGTTATTAAATGGTTTAGACTTGTGATGCTGAAAAGAAAGAATAAGTATTTTGTCAGTCTGCAGGTTCCCTTTCTTCTGACTTTGTTCTCTTTTTCAATTTGAGACCACAGTACAGTTGACCCTTGACCGACATGGGTTTGAACTGCATGGGTCCATTTATAGCCAGGTTTTTTTCAATAGTAAATACTACAGTACTACACCATCAGTGGTTGGTTGAATCCCTGGATGCAGAGGAACCACAGAAACAGAGGCCAACTATAAGTTATAGGGGGATTTTCCACTTGCACAGGTCGGCACCCTAACTCCCACATTGTTCAAGAAACAACTATACTTAGTTTTCGTGCAACCACCAGATGATTTCAAATTTAAGAGTCACAGAGAATCTAGAGGAGGGCCCAAAGAGCTGTAAGAAACCGAATGAGTGGCATCTTCATAGATTATCAAATATTTTTCAAGTGTCCAGTATTTTCACTATAAGCATCTTTGCTGCAAACATTTTCACAGCATAACTAATTGGTCATAAGACAATTTTTGCCCCAAAAGATAAAATAACTGGATGAGTTTTTGGTTTGCTAGTTTGGTTTCGACCGGCATTTCTCCCAGTTAGCAACATTACTGATGCCTTTACTGAGCTGACAGATAATGATGATTTGCCCCAAGAGTTGGTTTCTTATTTTGAAACACTACACTGGAGGATAAAGAGGCCAAAAGCCTCAAAGGTACAGAGTTGAACCCACATTTCCCACAGAACTTTGGAAAGTCTATGAATGGACATATGACAAAATGCCAAGAACAAACAACAGTGCAGAGGCTTTCACAATGCAATACAAAGCTTGGCTACAAATATGCATCCTGGTATTTGGAAACTGATACCTCTCTTAATGAAGGAAGAAATTTAAGCAAAAAGAAAAAGAACAATGCTGAATGAGGAGATGAATCAACAAGCAAAAAAAAAAAAAAAAGTATAAAATACTAAGAATGAAAGACCTGGAAGACAAGTGCTTAGGTACAACACACAAAATCAGTTATTTGTGCAGGCTTGCCATGAATCTACACACATTTTAGAGGTATTCAAATATTTTGTATTTTGCAATAAAGTTTTTTTTTAATTTTGTTATTCATTTTTCATGCTGCATTATGTCCTTTTTAATGTCCCTCTTTTATTTTTTATTTTTATCTTTTATGGCAAAATTGCCTTACAGCGAATTAGTTATAAGGTGAAAATGCTTGCAGCAAAGTTGACTATGGCAAAGATGGTTCTAGCAAAAGTACCTAGAACCAATTTTTCATTCCCTGGGAGTATATTTTCAAAGACTTCTCTGTCACAAAGAGCAGACTTTGAGGTACAGCAGAGTGGAAATATGGATAAAAAAGAAAATGTTAAGACTATTTTATTTTTATTCATCAAAATTTGCCCCAATCATTATATGATAAAATCTAATTAATCCTGATGCCTAAATGAGTCAAACATTCCAACCCTGGTTATTCAACTACAAATGCCGAAGTCTTTCTTTTCTCTTCCCAGAATTTTCTAGAGTCCTAAATTAAGTCTTCAGCCCTGAGTACCCCTTTTATATCCTGTATTTGTAATTCCTGAGGCCTGACCGGGGAACAGAGATCTCTTCACTATATGATAATTGGGGATGACCAGCAAGAAGCCCTCACAACTAATTCTCTAGGAAACCACTATACATGGAATGGATAGATAATACCAAACCTTTCTTCTCTTAGAAAGTGTATTCATTTGGGGATGATCATTTTTAGAGCAGAATCCATTCTCTGCCATTATTTCTTCTGAAGGCAAAAAAAGTCCATTTATAAGCCAGCAGGAATTTAAATAAAGCATCCTAAATTTGACAAGTCTAACCAAAAATTGTAAAAATTCAATGATTTGTTATTCTATATAACAGAAGCTGATAGCAACTGATAATTTTAAAAGATTAACAACTATAAAACTGGGCAACGGATTTTCCCATATGGAAGGTAATATAAATGGAATGAACCTATTCTCCTAGCACAAATTTGTGCCAGAGGTGGTGTGGTGGCAGTAAAGATGTGTAGGATATGTAGGCAAAACTTGCAATCATCTCAAGAATATAATCCATCTAGCCACTCAATAGAAACTCCTGTTGAAACAGATTTAGCAGCCATATAAATTTTCCATACCACAGGAGTTCTTGCCTATTTGTAAATTTAATACAGCTGACATCTCTAATAAATCAAGGTCTGTAACAGCAAGCTTTCTATTCCCTCTAGAGTATTTCTGGTTTAGCATAGACAGTTACTGTGGCTTCACAGGAAAAAAAAAAAAAAAAACGGCAAATGCTCACAATTTGGAACTTGGAACAAAAGAAAAAATGGAAATTTTGCTATAATATAAATGAAACTCAGGGGGTGGGAAGCTAAAGAAATCTGTTCCAGGTATTTGTCTCATTCTCCTTCTAGCTCCTTTACTGACCCATGGTAGATATAAGAAATGGTTTCTATGGCACAAACAACTGACCTAAATGAACACACAAGAGTTAAGACAAATCAAAAAAACCTCATGCTACCTATAACAGATTAAAGTTGGCCCCAAATCCTTGACACATCTTCCATCAAGTGGTAAGGTATTTCCTCTCCCCTTGAATCTGGGCTGACCAGTCTTTGACCAATAGTGTATGGTGATGACTCTGTGATAGCTCTGGGCCTGGCCTTGAAGAGGACTGGCATCCTCTGCCCAGCCTCTTGGAGGCCTGAGCTGCCATTTCATAACTCTGACTACTATGATGGAGAGATCAGATAGAGAGTCCCTGAGACTCCAGAGAGGGAGAGGAGGCCTGCTGGGCCTATTCTTCTAGCCCTCCCTACCAAGGTGTCAGGAATGTGAGATCATCTTGGACACTCCTGACTGGTCCAGCCACCTGCTGAATACTACCAGGTGACCTGAGCTGTCACCACAGGGAGCAAGAAATTGCCTAGACAAGTCTTTCCTGAATTTCTGATTCACAACATCATGCGATATATAAAGTAGTTGCTGTTTTAAGTCACTAAGGTTTAGGATAGTTCATTACACAGCAATAGATAACTGGAATGCTATCTATCTTTCAATTTTTGCCTTGGTAGTAACTCAATCACTCATTCACAATTAGAACTACCAAATGGGTGACTCCTCTAAATTGGTGGGCAATATCCCCAGAAAATATTCATCATTCAACATCTGCTCAGAGGTCAACTGCTTTATCTCATGAAGAAATCTTCCAATCACTTATTCCTGAATTAAAAGTTCACTAAAAGCAGTGCTGTTACTGGCTATTGTATATTCTAGTTCACTCCAACTCTTATAAGTAAACAGAGTTAACACAATGTACTGGAGATAGCCTGGGCTTTGGAATCAGATAGGTAAATATTGGCTCTGCAGTTTATCCATTGTGTAATCTTGGGCTCAACAGTTTCCTCATCTATAAAATGTAGTATAATTACACCTATTAAAGGCAACATAGTCTACTAAGAATGTCAAGTGTAGTGAAAGACTGCCTAGGTCAACCTGTGTCTCCGTTTCTTTCTCTCTAAAGTGAGGATAATAACACTATCTACCCTAATGGGATTGTCATAAGGATTAGATGAGTTAACGGTGAGGCACATAGAACTGTGCCTAACTCATAGTAAACACTTAAAGACTCTGTGTCTCCGTTTCTTTCTCTCTAAAGTGAGGATAACACTATCTACCCTAATGGGATTGTCATAAGGATTAGATGAGTTAACGGTGAGGCACATAGAACTGTGCCTAACTCATAGTAAACACTTAAAGTCCGCTATTTTTAGTTACTACCATTACTACCTCATAGGATTATCTTGAGAATTTACTGCAATTATGTCTCTAAAGCACTTAGTATGGTTAATTCTGTCCCCTTCTTTTTGATCTTTTATCTCTGTAGTGAAAAGTGCAGGCTTTTAAAAGTATACACCAGCCTCTAACCAAGTGGGTTTAGGACTCTCAAGTATAGGAAGCCACATCTAAACTATGTCTAAAATCAATTTTGTTATACAAATTCCAAGCAGATTATCTGGTACCAAAAATTACTTAATGGAACAAAAATTTACTTAATGGAACAGATTCTCCTGTATGCTACCTACCATTTAAGATAAGTGATTTCATAGAACAGGGAACATTTTCCTATGAGATACATACTTTGACTTCCGGCATTATGGATTAATTGAGATTCTAAAATTCACAGTATATTAAATTGTGTTGTTGGTCATATGAGATACTGAACAAATCTCTCTCTTAACTGGGTGGTGAATTCTAGCTTCCTTAACAGGACTTACTGAGTAGACATGAAAAAAGCAAGCATTAGAAGTGTGTTTTTTTTTCCCTAAACTGCTCTGCCTTTGTAACTAAGCTTTGTTTTTAAAACTTCCACTATTTGAGCTAATGGACCTTTCTTAATTACGTTACTATGGGAGGTATTTATTATACAGATAATGGAGAAGATGTAAGATATTTATTTATCTTATATATGCACGCTCTGTGAACATAATGTATATTTCAGGTAATATTTGCCTTCTAAGTCATTGCTGTTCCTTACAATTGAGGGAAAAGATAGTCTGCCTACACAACAAAGCTGGATAGTCTGTACAGATATCTTGCAGGTTTTGGTATCACTGTTCCTATCAACAATTACATCCTTTGGAATGTAATTAAGTCAGGTTTGAAAGTACTCAAAATATCCAACCTTGGCTTGTCCTGAGCAAGAAAACATACTTAATGCAAAGTAAAAAGACTGGCCCTGGGAAAAGCACCACTTAAGAATAAGAGTGAAAACAGACACTAAAAAGCAAAGGAGGCAAAGCAACGTAAGACTGATAATTATCAAAGAAGTCATAATGCTTGGCAAACTCCATTGTTTTCAACAGATTCGAATTTAAATGACATCTATTACCAAGACCTCAAATGGTGGTGGATGCAGATGATTCACTGGGCTACCTAAATATGATTTCGTTCACAAGTCCTCTACCCCAGATTAATCAGAATCCCAAATTAACCAGAAAAGCAGCACTCCAAAATCTCAAGAACTCACTATTACTATAAGTGCTCTAAGACAAGGCAGATATCACCTAAGCAAATATTCTGGAACCTTCTAGATGAAGATTATCTATTACTTGGAGGGTGTAACATATAAAACCTACTAATATCCAACTTAGAAAAAAGGCAACTTTAAGAATAAAATGCCTACTGAAGTGGTGCCATATATGCTGCTAGATCACTCATCCAAACTTCGTATGTCTTGGTAGAGCTCACAACAAAGTAAGAATCAAATCCACTGTATTGTATCAGCATGGCCTAGAACACTTACCCCAGAAGTCCATGTATTGTTTCCAAATGGGGAGCAATTATATTCTCCTCTTGCAAGGAATTCTGTTTATTATCATCCTAACATTTTCCATTTTTTCCACATCTGGCATAAATAAGCTATTTGAACAGTAAGAATGAACATTCACAAATCAAATACATAATGGCCCATTACAGATTTAGAAGCATTACAAACAATAACAGAAATTGGAAGGTAGGTCTAAAAAGAACTTTAAATCTTCAGATGTTTCATTATGTTTTAAAACACTGACTTAAAAAAAAAAAAAAAGGAAGATTTTGGCTTTTTACTATTCCACATGGAACAGAGTGAGTTTACTTGAGGAAATGAAGATTTATGGTAAAGGAAATGGGTAGAGGTTTCTAATCTAGAAAAACAGTACTTTGGATAAGAATCAAACCACTTATTCATAACAGAAATTAAATTTTAATACTAGTGGGAATAACTTCATTCTTGCCATCATCATCATGTTAACTTAGAGAAATGGCAAAACACTTATAAAAACATTACTTTTCTTACAGTACTTTATGTAAACATGGTATTCATTTAACCCTACATTATTATACGTGGGAATTATTTTTAAAAATTACTTTCTTAAATCTGTAATTACCATCCTAAACTTTAATGCAGCTTTAAGGCAAGGACAAATCATAAGGCCTACTCTAAATGCTTTAAAGCAATGGGATTCAAGAAGGAGCACAAATGAGACAAGGATCTAGAAAAAGATGGCAACCTCTTTCAAGAAACTGATGCATATATGGCAGTATGAATTTAAAACCTCAACCAAACTATTATTATAAAGGCAAAATGGCAAGAGTGACAAATTGAGAGGCAGTGGTGTAATTGTTTCAAATCTAATTCTGAACTTGGCAAACTTTTGTTTTCAAGCTTTGCAGGCCATGTGGTCTCTGTCAAAGTACTCAACTTTGCCACTATTGCAGAAAGTAGCCATAAACAATACCAAAAGGAATAGGTGTGGATTTATTCCACTACCACTTTCTTTACAGTACAGGTGACCTCAGGATTTGGCCTGGAGGCTATGGTTTGCTGAACCTTGATCTAATTACTAAATCCTAGAGATATACTTTGCTAAGGGGCATCCTCTCAAATTAAGGGATTTACCCGGTTTAATGGCTAGTTGTCCCTTCTCTAAATCTCAGCAACCAAAATACTGAATGAGTAAGTATACAGATAAGGAGAACATTTGAGGAAGAGAAAAAAACCCACATCTGTTGCAGCTGAAAAAATAAAAACTTCCAAGATTCCAACTCCTTCCTGATTAAATGCCTTTCCACTATGACTTAGAAGACTTTTATCTTTGTTCAATTTAATTTCCTTTCCATTACCCATTGCTTTCATTTCTTTAAATTAGATCTTCCAGTCAAATAAAATATCATTTTTACCAGTTAAAACAAAATTAGTGTTAAGTAACAGCTAAAACTTTTCAAAAGTTATTTCTTGACTAAAGACTATTCAGCTATTAAGGATGATGTTCACTATTTCACTCTTCCATAAAACCACTTCCAACCAAGGCCTGATTTCAACTATGAAGTTAGTAGGAAAATGGTTTATTTCTATTGTCATGCCATCTTTGGAAAACCCTGTTTCAATGATGTAGAGGGAACTGGAAACATTGAAAAAAAACCCCAAAAAGTAACAACAAGAAAACTTCCCTTAACTGCTATCTCCCTTCTTTTCCAATTTTTATCCTTCAGGAACGAATTTATTTTTACACATTCAAGATTAGATTTGACCCTCTAGTATAACAGATAGGTTGGGGGTAGTCTGCAACTCACATAAAGTAAAATTCAACTCAGTTCAGAGGTAAATATGGTTCTGAGTAAAGAGAGAACGAGTCATTAGAAAGAGCCTTCTGCCTAAGTACAGTATTACTGTTCATGCCAATGCCATATTTTAAACTGGTATCAGAGTTCTGAGAGAGAATAAAAGGTACCTCTTAGAATGAAAGCAGATTAATATATTGTCATCTCTCTTCTTTTGCTGAGAATATTGGGTAGCTCCTTTGCTATTAAGTGCTACTCAATAAATGAAAACAGTCCCAGTGTTTGCTATTTCATGGCATTAAAGTACTTAATGATGATTTAGCTCTCACTGCTAATGCTGTTCCCTTCACAAGGTGACACGTGCAAGTTAAAATTTGGTAATGAGTTTTCAGCATTAGCTAAAGTCCATTTAGTACATCCTTAAGAGAGGTATCCTCTGTGCACACACCTATATAGCTATTCATTAAGGTAGATAGAACACTACTAACTCCTATGACCCTACAGTGATGTTAGCTAAGAACTAGGACAATGTCACAGTGAACCTGGATAAGAATCTTGGATAGTTATTTAGAGTAATATCTCTTCTAACTAAAATGGAGAAACTGCTTTCAGAAACGTAAATTTGTTTAAAAGTTAGGCTGGCTTGAATTTTCATGAATTTCACGGCTCTGCCCTAGGCCAGTTAAGAGGAGAGAACCAGCAAACACGATTGTGCTGATGTGGTCCTAGATGACCGAGAAGCACTCTATTCACAGTACAGATACAGCAAAAACCTATTAGCAGTGAATAAAAAGGGAGGGGGAACCCATCAAACACTCATAGCATTTCCACATCTATCAGACAGTCCCTACTTCATTTAAAATGTTTGTTGCTAACCCTGGATGGAGTACTGACAAATGCTGCAAAGTTTCTCTTTACAGAAATTACTGCACCTCACTTTTACAATTTGGTAATAGTTTAAATAGCTCTATTTTCTCAAATAACATCTAAGAAACTAACAAAGCAATAAAGAACTTTCCAGCATAATACTTCTGAAAAGTAGGATGGACTTAACAATTTTTGGTAGGCTTAAAAGCTCCATCTAAAGCAGCATATTCTGTACCTCTCACCTCCCTATTTAGTAATGGCAAAATCTGTCCACTGAAAGCATTGATTACCAGCTGAAATGTTTCCTTAAAGATTTCAGTCTAATTTCAACTCTACTTTTTCTATGCCACAGAGCATAGTTGGTCCCTAAGACGGCCCTAGGCGACAGTCTTCACCCTATCATGCTGTTGCCCGTCTAAAGAGGAGAATGCCATAGTCTATGTCTTCTGAAGACAAAATACGGCTTCAACATAATGTTTAAGGGTAGGCTCTAATCAAATGGTAGCATTGTTGCATTCCTATTGAAAGATGCATTGTTTTTCCAGAAGAAAAAATAACCGTTCATTAGTGATATGGTGCAGCTGTATATGTATGTACAGGTCTCAGATTGCTTAAGAATTACCCTTTGCATTCTAACTTCCTATTATCAAAGCAACGCCATTCTTTCCTACCCACTTTTTCACATACCCAAGCAGTCTCAGGAAGGGAGCACACTGCTAACGTTCTCACAAATGGCTCACCACCAGTTCAGGCATGATCAGCCCCTCTCCCAAATCTCTTTTACAATCATCTATGCCCCTGCACCAAAACAATTTCTTAAACCACTACATATTTAAATACTCTGTAAAAAATTAATGATCAATTAAGAGAAGCTAGAGATTTTTCTCTTTTCTATTTGCACTGTAACTTGTAAGCATCTACTTGCCTGCATCCCTTAATAATCCTCCTTCATTCTCTGCACGCAAGACAGGGCATCTAAAGCTCTACATGTTTGGTAAATTCTTTCTGACTCTCAGTGCTGGATTAAGAATCTCAGAAATACCCAGAATTACCAAAAAGGTCCCTTGAAGTTTTAAAAATCTTAGGAATGATTAAGTAACCAAACCTGATCAAAATCAATCCCTTGATCAATTTATTGCAACATGATTGTGCATGATGTTTTCTGGTAAATGCCCTGTAGTGTATTATTAAAAAGCAAAGCTCTTGGAGTCAGCAGCAATTTGCTGATGGTTGGTTTACGAATTACTAAGTTTGCAGACGCAAGACATGGATTTAGTGAGGTTCTTCTATTGGACTGAAAATATAAACTATCACATATGTAGAAGGAAATGGAACTGTAGTTGCAGTAAGAAGCATAATGTTGAATTTCTACAACCACAATATTGCGAAAAAATGTGTTTAAAATGTCATATAAAAGTTATCAAATATGGAGACCTGTGGATTTAAAAATACAATCCAGGCTCATTTCACTGTAAAGTGACATTTTTGATGCATAATATTGCTGTTATGTGAAGCTAGGAGCCGAAGAGGCTGGATGAAACTTTGGTAGTCAGCCTTACGCGTTAATTCATCTGGACTAGAGCCATTTCCTAACACCTGAAGATATATAAGCACTATGGCTTACAAATACCAATCAGGAAGTTGCAGTACGGCTGGCTCTGTGCTGTTCGATAATTGCAGAACAAAAACACTTCCTTCCCTGCTCTCCGCTTCCTCAATACAACACCCAGGCCCCCAAATGCAGAACTACACATTGCAAACACTTTGCTGCTCATTTTACTTCCAGGTGCCTAAAGTGCTTCAGGTGATGCTGCCCATTAGAATACTGCTCCAAGATGGCTGCATACATGAAACAACCAGGCAAAGTATCGGACGCCTTGTCAGGGCAAAGATTAATCTAACCTTTCAAAACAAAAAGAACCACTGGGATTCTTTTTTTTTTTTTCCCCCTTCTTGAGATAAGAAACTGCATGTTCTGGCAGGGAAGGAAGAAGAGAAATTCCCCCTCATCATCACCATCATGATTACTTCCTTCTCTCTTGTGGCTGGCTGGTTCAGATGACCAAGGCTCCTGCTTCATTTTTCAGATCTGGGCAATTACAGCCACCAGGGTGATATGGACCAAAGTACAGTGTTCAAACATGACTAGTAGATAAATGATCATTTATCATTGTTTTGTTAAAAAAATTTTTTTTTTTATAAAGTTAACAAACCAAGGCTGTTGATCCCTGAATTAGAAAGTTGATTTGCTTGATTATTTTCCAAAGTGTGAGGTGGGAAGAAAGAGGGGAAGAGCCTCTAGTGCTTTTGTGTATGTTGCTGATACAACATCTTGCTAACATCTTCTGATCTGGTGTTGTGGCATTTTGTGAATCTAAGTACCAGCCCATGGCCGTGATGCTGGTTACTTACGGCCCAAAGGGGAAGAGGGTCTGCCCCACCTCCTCGCTGTTTCAATCTGGCCCAGTAGTGGACACAGAGCCCTGGGCAGTTTCCCCAGAAGCAACTGTCTCTTCTTGTGAAGGTGACTCTTCCTCGGCTTGTCCCCGAGATGTGACAGTTGTTTCAGGGGAGATGCTATGAGGCCCCTCCAGGGGTATACAGCCAGGGTGGTTTTTGCGAAAGTGCTGATTCAAGATGGCCTGGAAGGGGAAACTTTTGCCACAAACGTGACAGTGAAAGGGCTTGTTGCCTGTGTGCTTGCGGATGTGATACTCCAGCTGATCTTTCCGGGTATATTTCTTGCCACACATGCGGCAGACGAATGGTGTAATCCCCATGTGCAGGCGCATGTGGCGGTCCAGGCTCCCCTTCTGGTTGAAAGATTTGGCGCAGTAGATACAGGTGAGACGGGGGTTATACCGGAACCACCGCTCAGATACTTCCTGCTCTCGGAGATACTCCACATAGCCACTTACTCCCATCATTGCTGACTCGTCTACCTGTACCAGGTGAGGACAATAAGAAAGAATATATATTATTACGTATATAGAGTAAAAGACATCAAATCTATTTTTACCTCTGTTACTTAGCTATATGCTTATTTTTTGTAGCGATCCAAATAGGAAATTAATTACTACGAAAAAGTAAAGATGTTAAGATAGAAATTAAAAAAAAAAATCGAGGCCACTTTATTCCATTACCATAAAAGAACAGGACAGCTGAGTTACTTTCTTGCTGAAAAACTGCATGCTTATTAAACCCCTGCTGAATGTTTAATTTATGGTGATAGGAGAATCTAAGTCCACTAATACCATTCATTTGGACTCTAATTTGCAATTATACTCTAGACAATCAGGTAGGTACTTAGGCAATGTTGGCAACTTAGGCAACTTTCTGTGATGATGGAAATACTTGATAATCCACACCACCTAATACAGTTGCCACCAGGCACATGTGGCTATTAAGCATGTGTAATATGCTAGTGTGACTGAGGAACCGAATTTTTCATTTTAATTGCTTTCAGTTAACTAAAATTTAAATTTAAATAGCCACATGTGACATGGCTAATGGCTACTATATCGGATAGTACAGAATACATTATGGCAAGCACATTGTAAATCATATTTATGGCATTATCATTAATACTAAAATTTAACCCAACAGTAACTAGCTTTATAAAAATGTATATAATTTGTAGGTGACAGTATTCCTTTTTACCCCAAAATATTTTAGTACCACACCAACATATTTTCTTCATTCTAAAGACTAATAAAAGTTTAACTGACCTCAGAGAAAACTGGCAAAAGAGCTGGGAAAGGAAACTAGGCTGAGATATGAATTTACTAACTTGGTTATTCCCTCCTATAACCTCTTCACAATTTGATACTCAGTAAGTATTTACTGAGTGACTATTGTCCACCAAATACAATGACAGGTGCCACAGAGAAAGAAGTACAAGACTTGGTTTCTGGGACCTCCCTGCTGGCGCCGTGGATAAGACCCCGTGCTCCCAATGCAGGGGGCCCGGGTTCAATCCCTGGTCAGGGAACTAGATCCAACACACATGCTGCAATTAAGAGTTTGCATGCCACAACTAAGGAGCCAGCCTGCTGCAACTAAGGAGCCCCCAAGCCACAGCTAAGTAGCTCTGGAGCTGAAACTAAGACCTGGCACAACCAAAATAAATAAATAAGTAAATAAGTATTAAAAAAAAAAAGTCACCAAAAAAAAAAAAAAAAAGACTTGGTTTCTGATTTTGCCCTCTGAACAAAAAGATGAAACTTCTGAACAAAAAGCAGACAAAACAAAGAGAAGTAGGAGAAATACATATTCCTAATGATGTTGCTAATTCACTTTTCAAACTGTTTATAGTAAAGGTAAGTGTCCTTAAAATACACTGCACAGAAGTTTTATCATCTAATTTTACATACCTATTATTTGTAGTGGTTTGATTTAAACAGATTATTAAAAGTAAAGAGAGGGCTTCCCTGGTGGCACAGTGGTTAAAAATCCGCCTGCCAATGCAGGGGACACAGGTTCGAGCCCTGGTCCGGGAAGATCCCACATGCCGCAGAGCAACTAAGCCTGTGCACCACTACTGTGCTCTAGAGCCTGCGGGCCACAACTACTGAGCCTGCACTCTAGAGCCCGCACACCGCAACTATTGAAGCCTACGCGCCTAGAGCCCGTGCTCACAACAAGAGAAGCCACTGCAATGAGAAGCCTGCGCACCGCAATGAAGAGTAGCCCCCACTTGACGCAATTAAAGAAAGCCCACATGCAGCAATGAAGACCCAATGCAGCCAAAAATAAATAAAGAGAATAATCTGTGAGTTATATTTCTCCAATTTCTCTTAGTTTATAAAGTATCTCCCCACTAAGTTAAATTTCTTGCATTGAAATAAAATTACTCAAGACATAAAAAAAGCAATTATTATAAAAGTAGCATTAAAACTCTGCTATTGTTACTTAGATTACTAACCCTTTACATCATTGCAAAATAAATGCTTTCTTTTTCTGATTTAATTTCTTTTTTAATGAAGGGAAAATGATATACAGTTTAAAACTTTTTATTAAGTTTTAGACACAACAGTGTGTTGACTCCTCATCACCCAACAATTATCAACACATGAACAATTTTGTCTTTTCTTTACCCTCACCTACTTCTCTCCTTTTTCATATTATTTTTGAAGAAAATCCCAGACATAATTTCATACATAAATATTCTAGTATGCATTTCTAAGAGACGAGGATTCTTTTTTCTTAATCAAAATACCACTATCACACCTAAAAAAACCACAATAATTCCTTAATATCAATTAGCTAAGACCTTAATTTTGTTTTACTTAATCTGAACATGAACAGTCTAAATAGTCAAAATATTTAACATATGAAATAAACATGGTTTCCTCCTACCTGAACGCTGGGAGGGAGAGAGAACAACATATTCCTTTGAATAAATAATTTAAAAATCTTGAATTTATAAATCCTTTGCATTCAAAATTCTATATTAAAATATCACCATTCATAAATTTCTGATTTATTTAGCCTGCTGACTTCTAAAGTCCTTGTGTGCATGGGTGTATATAGCACATATATGTTTTTTATGTATAATGTTTTGAGTAAAAAGCTTATATACACATACACACACACACAAAAAAAATATATAGGGGCTTCCCTGGTGGTCCAGTGGTTAAGATTCTGCACTTCCACTGCAGGAGGCATGGGTTCAAGCCCTGGTAAGGGAACTAAGATCCTACATGATGTGCGGCGTGGCCAAAAAAAGAAAAAAACAAAAACAAAAATACACACACACACACACAAATATATATGAGCATTTTATTTATTTATTTATTTTTTGCCCACACAGCATGTGGGATCTTAGTTCCCTGACCAGGGATGGAACCTGTGCCCCCTGCATTGGAAGCACAAAGCCTTAACCACTGGACCTCTAGGGAAGTCCCTATATAAGCATTTTAAATATATAGGAGGGCTTCCCTGGTGGCGCAGTGGTTGAGAGTCCGCTTGCCAATGCAGGGGACGAGAAAATTCCATACGTGTAGCAGAGATAAAGTACAATGCAAAGAGGAGAATATGTAAAAGTTGACTCTGGATTAAATGGAGAAAAATGAATCTAATTAGCAAATAATCTTATACCCTTTTCTTGATTATCTAAAAGTGTGTGTTGTCTCCTTTCACATGTTAGCTGATAATGCTCTTCAGTATTTCCAACAGAATAGAGGTGGTTCTCAGCAGGTTTGGGAAGCAGTATGAGGTCAAGCATTGAATGGTAAGGCTTTAGATGATTTCTGATTTATTTCATATAACATTTGTTTCTGCTCCAATTCCCTGGATAATCAAAACTGAACTCACATAAAGAATGAGGGATTGGGACCTCCCTGGTGGCGCAGCGGTTAAGAATCCACCAGCTAATACAGGGGACATGGGTTCGATCCCTGGTCCGGAAAGATCCTACATGCTGTGGAGCAACTAAGCCCTTGCACCACAACTACTGAGCCTGTGCTCTAGAGCCCGCAAACCACAACTACTGAGCCTGTGTGCTGCAACTCCTGAAGCCCGTGCGCCTAGAGCCTGTGCTCCGCAACGAGAAGCCACCGAAATAAGACGCCTGTACACCACAAGGAAGAGTAGCCCCCACTCGCCACAGCTAGAGAGAGCCTGCGCGCAGCAACGATGACCCAACACAACCAAAAAAAAAAAATAATGATGAGGGATTATCCCACTAAAAGGTCCTGGGTGACCATGGGCAGAGCATAGAATAACTTCTCTGAGGTTTAGTTTCCCCATCCATAAAATAAAAATGTTAAAATATGTTTTGCCAATTCCACTGGATTCTCATGGGAATCAAATATGATAATAATACCTTGAGATATCCCTGAATGCCTGATGTTATACTTTACGGAAATTAAGGGTGCTGGAACCTGGGTTCAAACCTGCATCCTACTTACTGTTCGACTTTGAGCAAGTTATTTAACTACTCTGTGCATCAGTTTCTTCATCTGTAAAACGAATATAATTAGCATCTACCTTATAGGTTGCTATGAGCATTGAATGAAAGTGCTTAATGTAGCTCAATAAATGTTAGCTATTATTAAACATTACAAAAATTCACAATATTATTCATAATCTTGAGGATACCTATTCCCTAAAAAAAACTGCCTAACTTTAAGGAAAACAATGTCATAGCAGTATTATCCACAAACAGAAAGTGAATGTATTTTAGTTATCTGTCATGAACCATAATCAGAAAACTCACACATTATGATCAATTTCACCTAAAAATTATTGCAATAAAATTGCAATAGGGCTTCCCTGGTGGCGCAGTGGTTGAGAGTCTGCCTGCCGATGCAGGGGACACAGGTTCGTGCCCCGGTCTGGGAAGACCCCACATGCTGCAGAGCGGCTGGGCCCGTGAGCCATGGCCGCTGAGCCTGCGCGTCCCGAGCCTGTGCTCCGCAACGGGAGAGGCCACAACAGTGAGAGGCATGCATAGCGCAACAAAAAATAAAATAAAATAAATTGCAATAAAAGAGCAAATAAATGAGCATAAAATGTAGATTAGGTCCTTGTCAAAGGTAACAATGTATCTTTGGTAGTTTTATTCCTTTATACTCTAAAAGAAGCAAGGACAAAAATGGCTGCCTCCTGGTTCTCTCTGTCAGGAAGAAGTGGATCATTTCACTTCTCCCAGTTGGCAATTCCCTACTAGATTGTAAACTCTGTAAGCACAGGGATAATTCTATATTGCCGAATATGCCAGGACTTGACAGTGCCTGATATGTAGCTGGTGTTCAAAAACTATTTTTTAAATGAATTATTCCATACAATGAGTAAATTCCATATAAATGAATGCTTCCTGTATTTTCTAAAACAAATACCAGTCTAGATTCTTGACATGGCCTTCACTGCTGTCCACAATCCTAATCTTCAGTTACTAATCAGAGACTAAAATCTGAAGGGACTTATCTGATTGGTGCACTAATTTTATTTAAATACTCCCAAACTGAGGACTTCACAGGGAACTAAATAACTCCTTATTTAGTAGTTGTCTCTTTACTGGGCACCTACTCAGTAATCTTAGCTACTCAGAACTACTTAGAGGTAAAACAACTCCCATTTAGTGGGCACCTGATAAGACAATGTCAGATACTAAGATTAGAAAATGTGGGCTCTGCTGTCAAGGAGATTTCAATCTAGAAGGAGACAAATTAATGTAAATAAGAAAAGAATAATTTATATGAGTCAGTAGAGAATTAGGAAAAAATTATATGGTACCATGTATAAATGCTACAGTGGTTTAAGAAGGGGAGATCAAAGAGGACTAGGCTAGTTAGGACAGATGGAACTAGGAGTTAGGCCTTGCGTGGAGTCAGACACCTGGAAAGAACAGAGTATTCCAGACTCAAGGTGCAGAGACAGAAGTCTGATGGAGTTCTGAGGTACAAAGTCTGCCTGTTTGGGACAGTTAATGCTGATGAATGGTGGGAAAAGCTGGGTTAGAAAGATTATAAATTACTTGGAAAATTAGACCAAGTATTTTAACCTTCATGTGGTAGAAAAAGGAAAAAGCCATAGAATATTTCGAATAAAGGAGTGACCTTAAGTATTCTGTTCCAGTTAAATCACCCTTATAATCAAGAAGCTCCTCAAGCCTACCAAAATTTGTTTTTACTACAACGTAAGTCCATGTCCTGTTTTGGTTCTATGTGGTGGGAAAAAAATAACTGGTGAGTAGACTCGTCATAATAAACTTTCCATGTTAAGACAGCGGTCCCCAACCTTTTTGGCACCAGGGACCGTTTCATGGAAGACAGTTTTTCCACTGACAATGGGGAGCCGCCACTGGTCCGAGGCCTGGGGGTTGGGGACCCCTGTGTTAAGGCATATATTAACTCATCTCTTAATAGCAATTCCAGACAATACTACTTATCTCCTATTTCTTTACAGCCTGTACCTTCTGCTTCAGTCAGGTAAACAACCTTGTAGAATTCCAGTTTTTGTCCCTATCCTAACTATATGTGGAATAAGTCATCTCTTTCTAACTACTTTAAAAACCACACTTAAACTCCCCTGAGTAACACTTTCCTTAAGTGGATATTGATTCCTGTAACTGCCTTTTAAGCACTCCTACTCCCACAACACAGTTACTTAAGTCTATATAGCCTTATCTATATGTGCTTTGTGTATTTGTCTTATCTATCTTATGCCCACATTAAGTTGTAAGGTCTGTCTCATTGCTGTATTTATTTTCACAATAGTTACCGTCACATAGGTCACAGAGTTATCACATTTTATTTGAGAGATGAAGAGAAGGGCCCTAATAATATGAGTAAACTTACTTTTCCTCCAAGCTCCTAACACTTTCTCTCACACCTTATTAAAATTAAAAAATTCTCCTATAATGGTTGCAGTTCCTTTTCTGATACCAAACAGCATGATAATATACAAGTAAATACAGTTTATAACAATGTCTTACTGCTGTTACTATACTATATACACAATAAACATCTAGTGGTTTAGATAAAAATTAAACAAGATACTATCAGTATAGTGCAGAAGATAAAAAATTAGCTACGCAATCTTAATCCACCAGTGTTTCCTTTTAAAGGGCCACAGTGTTTACAATTTATTGTGTTCTACTTGGTGAGTTCACCAACTTTTTAAAAATCAATCTTCAATGATAGACACCTGTGAGAAAAAATAAACAAAAATATCAACCAACTACATACTTATATTACTTGCTAAAAAGAGTTGCAAATAAAATAGAAGACATCATTCCTATCCTTTCTAGAACATTTTAGTCTTAACAGGACATTTAGGAAGAAAATAAATGAAAGGATACAAGCATACTAAAAAGCGAACAGGACACAAAAATGCATAAGCAACTCATTTACAAATCTACAATACTATATAAACTAATAATTATGTAGTCTTATATCCACACATGTACAAAATCAAACTCTCTCCATCCCAGGTCCTACATTAGCTGCATGTAGTTTTCAGAGGTTATTTTTATTACTCTTAGGACTATAGACTGGCTCCTGTAATCAGGAAAGAGTTTCACAATCTTATCCTTTTCTACTTCCCCAAATCTGCTGACACCAAAAGTGTATTTCCTGCATGCTCACAAGCAAGAATAAAGAGAAAAGTAATCATATACAGTATTTATTAAACAAGGCCAATGTTACCTCTCCTACATCTTTCCTTTCTTATTCATTATACTATGTTCACACACAGTGGCAATTTCTTCAACCACTGCAGCAGTTCTAAATCCACAACTACATACCTGGGAGCTGGGTTGCTTAGGCTCATCCATTCTCCCAGGAGACTCACTTCTGGCTCTGTGTCTCTCCGTCAAGGGAACAACACTGCCGGAGGGGCTAAATCTGTCGGAAGAAGAGCACAAAGGGGACTAATACAAAAGTAGTGTCAAAAGTAGTGTCAAAATGGTGATGTCTGCCTCCTTTATCCCATAGTCTAGGAAGGCGGAACAAACTGAACAACAGATTTCTAAGAAGTCCTTTCATGGAGCCAATACAGAATCATACATGAAATAAGAAAAGCTTGCCCTAGTAAATTTAAGAAATACAAAATGATGCAGCCAATATGACCTGGTGAAGCTAAGGCTAAATGTAAACTTCTATCCTTATATAAGTACCAGAAGACCAAAAAAGAATAAATTAAAACTGGGTCTGTAATTTTGTTTCTTCTATATAACTTTTAGGTTCTTGGTTGATCCTTTCCCCAAGCCCCATGATAATTTTTTATATATTTCAGACTGTTGACGTAGATCATGAAGATCAAAAATCTTTGCATTTAACCTATTATTTCTGATACAGTTCTAAGATGGGGGGGACAAGAATGCTAACATAGGGTGACAGTAAGTACTATGCTCAAGAATATTTTAACTATTAAGGACACAAGAAGGAAAATACTCTAATCAAGACCAACTTAAATGGATATAGTATATACTCTCTGAATTTCTGCGACACACTTGTCTCTCAAGACCAGATGCGAACCAAAATCATAGCTTATTTAGTTATCACTGTTCATACAATTTTAAATTTTTAAGAAAGGAAAAGAATATTACCCATCTTAGTTGGTAATATTTCTTTCAATTGAGACTTTCTTCCAATTTACTTAGATTAAAATTATTGTTATTTCCCCACAAAGAAATGTTCTAACGACTGCAATGCATTAGAAAGCGAAAAATGGGGCATGGGGCATAGGGCATAGTAGCACTGGTGAAAAAAAGAAACTGTCAGGTTTGTGGTAGCAGCTGTCCTCAATGACAAAACAGAAAAAATATCATCAAATGACAAGTGAAAAAAAAGGAATGAAAAACACCCAAAAACACCCAAAAAGCTTTTCTTTGGAATTACACTAAAAAGAACAATCACTGCTGGTACCATATTTCGTCTAATTTGGTAGATGGGGGCAAAGAAAGGTAAACAGTGCTACAAAGGAATGTGAAACTTCCAGAGGCCACCTACCTGTGTGAGAACATACCAAGGAAGGGCAGTGCTGTCAGATTCCCAGCTGATGACCAGCTCTCTTCCTGGAATTCCGAAGAAACCCTGGCAATTACTGATCCTAGTGTGACTGCAGATGCTATTCTGATTCATGAAGTGTCTAATTTTACCATAATTCTTACAACACTGTGAATACTTCAGGACTAGGAGCTTCCTGCTTTAAAAAAATTAGACTGCAAGTCTTTTGGCACACTTCCAGTTTCCTCAACATAAACTTTGACTAAGAACATCAAGTAAGGAAGATACTCTTTGTATCACACAGAGGGCCTGCTTTAATTATGTCTGCACAACAGCCATTAGATGGGCAAACAAAACTTACCTGTCAATTTCACTGCTTGTTGGCCTAGCCACCTTGGCTCCTGAAGATCCTAACATGTAATTTTCCTGTCCTACAGAACCATGGCCTGTGGTGTCAATCACCATGGCTGTGACTTCCTCTGCACTACTCCCATCTTCTCCGGAAGGCTGATTCTCAGGCCCAAGCCACTCTTCTAGATTTTCAGTTTTGATGTGTACTGCTCCAAGAACTCTAACTTCATCATCACTCCGGGCCCCTCGGTCTGCTACTCCTGTCTCCACGTACCACTGTCCTGCTCGGTTGATCCGAAGAATGGGCTCCCGGCTCTCTACATCAGAACTCTGTTCAATTATCTGAGGGCTGGTGGACTCCTCAGGAGGACTGAGCTCCCTGATATCCAGCACAGCACTAACCTGACCTCGCCGGTTTCCCTTTGGGGTATTATGTCGGGGGCTAAGGGAGCGGTTCAGATTTGGTGTAACTCTGTGAGACTCTGGAGGTCCCTCTGGGTGCTTTGTCCTTGTTTGACTTAATTCAGCTTCAACCTCAGCCACATTGATTTTGAAATGAATGCCCTCCAGGATCTGTGTACATTTGTCTATAATATGCTGCATCTGCAGAAAACTGGCAGCTGTCAGGTAGCTGATGATATCTGCCAGTTGCAGGCATATCCGCCCCGTATAACAGAAAGAAAGGAGCTGTTCAAAAACAGTAGGGTTCTTTATGACTGAAATGGAGACAGTACTCATCTCATTCAAGGACATGTGATCTCGGAAATAGGGGGAGCTGGCAGCCAGTACCACTTTGTGAGCCCGAAAAGCTTGTCCTTGCACGTTGACCACGATGTCACAGAGACGGCCCTGCATGCGCAGCTGGTTTAGATGGCTCAGGACAGAGTTGCTGAAGTCAGGGATCTCCAGTTGTATGTTCCCACTCTTCTCCATGGTCATGCCTGAGGGTGTAGGCAGGCATTCAACCCTGCTGAAAGAGGAAAGGAACTGTCATTAATAATTATAACCAGTCCCCTCAGGCTTTCCAATTCACACCTATCTAAAAATATTATCTGGTAAAATTTCAAAATCTCCAAATAAATAGAGATACTTTCCTTATGTTTAAACATGGAAAAGAAATACCAACAGGTTTAGTAGTTTAGGTTTCACAGCAAGGCACCATTAAAACCAAAAAGTGATTGTTAGACTTCTAAAAATTCAAGGTATGCCCACATTTTCCTTATTAACAAGCTATATAACATCAAAACTGAAGTTCAACACAATAGAGGGGGTAAAAAAAAGCAGTGTGACAATTTTTATTTACTAAGTGTTCATCATAAGGTATTTGCACACAATATAAAATGCGGTGACAAGTTTTCTTTGGAGAAGGAAAGCAGCTTTTAGAATAAATGTAATTATACACAGGTGGGCTGATTAGATACCCTTAATATTTTACTACTTGATGCATGAGTTATGTTCATTATTTTATAAAGTGACTAATATCCCTCCTGAATATAAGTCATTATTTCTAAGCTGAAGGGTCAGAGCTCCCCACAGAAAGGCTTTGGGTTTAGGACTTGGAGGTAAACTCTAGGTTACGAAAAACTCCAAGTTGTGTAGAGAACTTGAAGAAGTTCACTCTCAGGATTAGGTAAAGGTAGATAAGCCTGCCTCTATCTAAATTCAAAGTTGGAAATTTCAGGGTGGTAATGATACTTTGATTCTGAAATTTAGTTCCCCAAAGCTGGTGAAAAACAGAGCATTTACCAAGTATGGTCAATATTTTTACATTAAAAG
Organism: Neophocaena asiaeorientalis asiaeorientalis; assembly: GCF_003031525.2. Taxonomy (NCBI): domain Eukaryota; kingdom Metazoa; phylum Chordata; class Mammalia; order Artiodactyla; family Phocoenidae; genus Neophocaena; species Neophocaena asiaeorientalis. Next base: position 6,631,920 of record NW_020174648.1, read on the forward strand.
ATTTTTGAAAAGTTGCTGCAACACTAAGCCTGTAACTGCATCCAATAGTCTTCACTGGTTGAGAGTAGTCTGTATAAATCCCATTAGAAAGACACTGACTTGAGCATACCTAAGACCTGAAACTTCAGGAACTTATCTGGACAAGCTCACAGAATTGCCCTGCATTTACCACACACTTATCAGTAAATAGGGAAGTGTATACACTGCTTTCAAGAACCAACTTTAGCCAATCTGACCTTTTTCCAAAGCGTTTTTGTTTGTTTTGAAACTTTTAATCCAATAAGAGCCTCTGTCGATGCCATCATGAATTCAGATGTTTATTTTGGAGCCTACACCAGCGCCTTTTTTGTTTGCTCTTCCCGGCAATTCCCCAGTGAGGAGGAAGCCCCTGGAGTAAGGTCTTTCTCTACCGTCGGCACTGGAGGGGTGAGAGCTGTAAGAGGGAGAATCGGGAACTGCATGGGGTTGGCCACTCCGGTACTTGAGTGGCTTTCGTCCGCGTTAGGAAGCATGGGGAACGGGGAAAAAGCAGAGGGGCGAAATGTCACCGAGGAGCGGGGGCGGAGAGGGGAGCAAGGCGTGCGGCCGGGAAGCGAGCAATCAGGTGAGGGTAGAGGACCGGGAAGGGGGCGGCGCCCCGGGACCCTGTCCAGGCGGTAGGCGTAAGCGGGCGGGGAGCTGCCTAGAGGTGGGTGTGTGTATCTGGGTGTGTCCGGGCTGCCGTTGGGGAGGGGGCTGCCCATCCCGGGGTCCTGAGGGAGGGGCCCACGAGGGGGCGGGTCCGGCAGCTCAGCCCGGCCCGGGGCCAAGCGGGTGGAAGGTCTCCGGGTGCCTTGAGGCGGGGTGGAGGGAGGTGGCTGAGCGCCCCAGGAGCAGGCTGCGGCGGAGACCGGGCGAGGCGGCCCCAGTGCAGGGCAGCGGGACTGCTGTGCGGGGCCCGAGCCCAGTCAAGGAGCAGCACCTACCTCCGGGGGTGGAAATGGGCCGGAATGGGCCGGAACACCGTCCCGGAAGTGAAACCCCCCACCCCCTCCCCCGGAGCGGGCGACGTGCCGGAAGG